>NW_024108933.1:0-101457 GCF_013358895.1 Oreochromis aureus | reverse complement strand
AAAATGTCCCCACTTCATTTGAGTGTTTTTAAAGTATAAAGTATAAATTGTCAATCAATTCAGTGTTACATCTTAGTTTTACTTAAGACCAACACATTAACACAAAATTTACCCAACATTACACATTTTAGGGCCACCAGACCTTGTTTACAAAAAAAAACCCTGTTTTTTAAGCGGAAATAAAACAAGAAAATAAAATATTTAATTGTTTAGATAATTTTGACTATCTGACTAACTACAGAGTGCTGTATGTTGAACTTTAGTGAAAATTTGTTTTGAACCATTTAACATTTTAAATGGCAGCACATAATCACACCTGTTGTCCTCAGGGGTCAAAAATGTCCCCACTTCATTTGACTGTTTTTAAAATATAAATTATAAATTGTCAATCAATTCAGTGTTACACCTTAGTTTTACTTAAGACCAACACATTAACACAAAATTTACCCAACATTTTACATTTTAGGGCCACCAGACCTTGTTTACATAAAGTACACTGTGTTTTGAGCAAAAAATAAAATGAGACAATGTAATATTTAATTTTTAGATAATTTTGACTATCTGACTAACTACAGAGTGCTGTATGTTGAACTTTAGTGAGAAAGTTTTTTTGAAGTGTTTATAATTTTTAAATGGCAGCACATAATCACACCTGTTGTCCTCAGGGGTCAAAATGTCCCCACTTCATTTGAGTGTTTTTAAAGTATAAATTATAAATTGTCAATCAATTCAGTGTTACACCTTAGTTTTACTTAAGACCAACACATTAACACAAAATTTACCCAACATTACACATTTAAGGGCCACCAGACCTTGTTTACATAAAGTACACTGTGTTTTTGAGCGAAAATAAAATCAGACAATGAAATATTTAATTGTTTAGATAATTTTGACTATCTGACTAACTAAAGAATGCTGTATGTTGAACTTTAGTGAAAAAAATTTTTTGAACCATTTACATTTTTTAATGGCAGCACATAATCACACCTGTGGTCCTCAGGGGTCAAAAATGTCCCCACTTCATTTGACTGTTTTTAAAATATAAAGTATACTTTGTCAATCAATTCAATGTTACGTCTTAGTTTTACTTAAGACCAACACATTAACACAAAATTTACCCAACATTTTACATTTTAGGGCCACCAGACCTTGTTTACATAAAATACACTGTGTTTTCGAGTGGAAACAAAACAAGAAAATAAAATATTTAAAAGTTCAGATAATTTTGACTATCTGACTAACTACAGAGGGCTCTATGTTGAACTTTAGTGAAAAGTTTTTTTGAACCATTTATAATTTTTAAATGGCAGCACATAATCACACCTGTGGTCCTCAGGGGTCAAAAATGTCCCCATCTGGTTTGATTGATACTTAATTACTATGAAGTGGATTTTTCCCCACTTTTAATTAAAACTTAATTCAAACATTCTGACACATTTTTTTTTTATTCCATTTCAAATTTAAGTCTGTTAAAACCTCATAAAATGAATTTTTTCTTTGTTTTCGGGTAAAAATAAATCAAATCATCAGTTATTGTGATTATCGTTTCACAACCAGAGTCAGTTGCTTTTAGCAGATGATCACAGACGGGTATATGTCAAAGTTAATTTAGAAAGCTGTTTTTAAACTACAAGTTTTTTACTGGCAGCAAATAATCACATCTGTTGTCCTCTGCGCTCAAAAATGACCCTGTTTGCTTTGACTGTTTATAAAGCCATAAGTATAAAATATCATCCATCTCTGTGTTTCAAGGTTTTATTCAACTTTATTCCAACTCATTACCTGACAGTTTTCTATATTTTGGCATGGTAGGACACCAGGGCATGGGTCTGAGTGAAGGCAAACTTTCATGTCCATATTTGACACAAGTGCAGGAGGAAGCTCAGGTTTATTCCTCTGCACTGGTCCCATCATGGACAGCTTTTTTTTCTGCAGTTGCAGGCAAGGGTCATATACAGTAAACAAGTTGTTACAGATGATTGTTTTCTTTTGGAAACCTGCAATGTTAGGGACAACTCGCGTGTCCTGACTGCAGGCCAGACGCTTGCCATCGGTACACTAGCATGTTCCATGTACAGCTGGACCTGGCATGACATATTGCCATGTTTTTATCTCATAGGTTTACTTGGGATGTTCTGTTGGAATGGACAGAGTCCTCTGAACGGGACTTTGTGCTCATACAGTCACATCAGTATCAGGATCTTACATCACAGCAGGAGAAACACCCACTTGTTCCATACACCTCAAATGGGAGCGTTGTTTGTGTCATGAACGACAGGGCTCGCAAAATCGCTAGCCCAACGTCATGGAGCTAGTGATATCTCCAGTCGGGCGATCATATAGCCCGATCGGCGGGGCCCTGCACGATGATCATCTATTGTGTCTTTATCAAGAAATTATATCCTTTTTTGCGCTTCTATGATTAATCTTGTGTCACCTTTAAAACTGCTCTACCAGACTCAGGATGTCATAAACTGTCCGTAGCGACTCCAACGGATGTAGAATCAACATACCCACATAAGACTACAGCTGCATTCGATCCATTTTTTCCCTCTTGTTGTCCCTCCTTGTTCGTCATAGAGTTAGCTGTAGAGCAGCTCATCTGCTAATTGGATGGTTGTTGGTTCAGTCTCTGTGTGCTCTAGTCTGGAGTTCTTACCAAGGTGTCCTTGGGCAAGTTACTGAACCCCAACTTGGTCTCTGATGCATCCATTGGCATGTGAACGTTAAAAAGCAGAATACAAGCAGAACACTGTGTATAATGCGTTCAGTGCTCGAGTAGAAAAGCCAATGAAGGAGTATGGGACCTGGCATATGTGCTTGGACTGTGATAGATTATCTTTCTCTGTGGCACATGAGAGAGTCATGCATCGTCTGTCATTGGGATGTTAGAAGACCAGATCAATGTTTCCTCACATTACTGCAAATATTCCTCCGTCTCAGCTGACTCCTCTTTCCTGCTTGATTCTTTGTCTTCATCATAATTGAAATGGATGATGTGCAGTCCTCTGACACATCTTCTATTCCAGTTTCACATTCTGAAAACTCAAGAAACTTCAAGAAGCCCAGTCACTTTCTTTCCAAGTTCCTCAGACTACAATGCCCTGGATGCCCAAGAACCTACTTGAACATAGTTCAGATTCTTCATCACTTTTCTTCACTTCATAGCCTTCTTCCACTTCTGCAGGTGGGTGATGTGCTTTTTCAGAGAAAGGGTAGCATGTGCTCTAAATATTGACAATATTTTCTATATCTTCTAACCCTGGATCTTCCTGAACATTGATTCTTCCTCCTCATTATACTAGAGGACAATATGTGCTTTGTCCTACTGGTCATTGCTTTGCACAACATGGTAAAAAAAAAAGTATGCTCATCAAAGTATGCAAATCTCTAGTGCAATGGAGGCTTGTGAGCATACTTTCTGTGTATGTATTATTGTAGGGTCGACCTTACAATACGAAGCACTTTGATGCGACTGTTGTTTTGATTTGGCGCAGTATAAATAACATTTTATTGAATATAGAGCACCTGCCTCCTCATTGTGCTGCCTGTTGTTGTTGTTGTTGTGGTTGTTATGACCAGTGCTTGACCCCAAACATCAGTGATCCAAGATCAAAGATGTTTGATAGCAGTATGTTGTGAAAATACGGCCTTTTGCAACACTTTGTACTTTGGGGTCATTTTTGTCCACGAGGACAACAGGTGTTATAAAATCGAATAAAACCCCATAAATAAATCAAATTACTTAAAACTTATTCCAATCATGCATAGTATAGTAATGAATAACTTCTGTTATTTTCAGACCATTTGATGAATAAAAAACATATTTTTGATAGCAAAAGATTTCTGTAGAGGACAAAAATGACCCGTGGACAACACAAGGGTTAAACATTACAGAAATACTACTCTATAGCAGAAATGATATATTTAGAAAGAAAAATATAATATAGTAGAAATACTATGATTTAGCAGAAATCCTGCAATATAGCTCAATAACAATGATTTAGAACAGATACTATGATTTAGCAGAATAGTAATAACTTAAGTGAAAATATTGGAAAGGTAAAATGACAAGCTGAATAAAAAGGAACATGGTTAAGTTTGCTCAAAACTAATTTTTGTTCACCTGTGAAAAATAAAATAAAAATACATTTAGAAATACAAATAAGAACAGCCAACAGATACACACAAAATTAAATATGGATACACAAATCAACAAATACACACAAAATCAAATATGGATACACAAATGTACAGAGAGAGACACACACACACAGGGTCTATGCCAGTCAACCAGTCTGAATATATTATATTTTTATCCAACAATGAGATGCTGCCCTAAAAGGGCTTTGTGTGTGTCTCTCTCTCTCTCTCTCTCTCTCTCTCACACACACACACACACACACACACACACACACACACACACACACACACACACACACTCACACTCACACACACACACACACACACATAGCATCAGCAAGTGAACAGGGGCTGTTAACAGCATGTTTCTAGGTCAGTCAAACAGCTGTGAGCTTCTCAATTTGAATCCACCAATCAGAGAGGTTGTGTGCTTTTTTCTCGCCAAAACTGGTGCACCAAGTGCAGGCTTTTACACATGCAGCACAGAGAGAGACAGGATTTTTGCAGTCTATTTCTCATAGTGAGGACTCCCCTCAAACAAACAGCCATAACTTCTAAACGTAGGGGCTAAAACGGTCATTCTTAGACCGTTGTGTTCAGAAGACATGGGAGAATCTTGAAATGTTGACCATTTAAAATAAAAATATGAAATATCATAGATATATGACATAGATGATTGGTTGTCTTAGAAGCCATGATTGCCCCAATATGCAAATTTGAATGTGCAAGGCCTAAGATATGATTGGCTGGCTGGGAAGCCATGAAGGCAACAATATGCAAATTTGAATGTGCAAGCCCTCGGATATGATTGGTTGTCTTAGAAGCCATATAAAAAGCAGTAAAACTGTACTATGATTTGGTAGAAAAACTATAATTAATCAAAAATACTATATTTGGCAGAAATACTATTTTGTAGCAGAAACACTATATTTAGCACAAATCTGATGAAATAGAAGAAATAGTATGATTTAGCAGAAATGCTGTATTTAGCACAAATACTGGAAAGCAGCAGAAATGCTATGACTTAGCACAATACTAATAACCTAAATAGAAAAATTGGAAAAGCAAAATGGACAGCTGAAAAATCCTGAACATGCTAAGGGTCCCTCAAATGTAATTGTTAAATGAAAAAAAAAACAGCAAAAAAAAAGTATAACAGTCACACAACCACAAATATGTACACATATGGTAACACACATGCACAGACAGACACACACAGGATCAAATTTAGTCAACCAGTCTAACTATATTGAATTTAAATCTTACAATGAGATCATCCCATAAAAGGCTTTCTCTGTCTCTCTCTCTCTCTCTCTCACACACACACACACACACACACAACACACACACACACACACACACACACACAAGATCCAATTCAGTCAACCAGTCTAAATATATTGATTTTGAATCTTACAATGAGATCATCCCATAAAAAAGGCTCTCTCTCTCTCTCTCTCTCTCTCTCTCTCTCTCTCTCTCTCTCTCTCACACACACACACACACACACACACACACACACACACACACACACACACACACACACACACACACACACACACAAGATCCAATTCAGTCAACCAGTCTAAATACATTGATTTTGAATCTTACAATGAGATCATCCCATAAAAGGCTTTCTCTCTCTCTCTCTCTCTCTCACACACACACACACACACACACACAAGATCCAATTCAGTCAACCAGTCTAAATATATTGAATTTAAATCTTACAATGAGATCATCCCATAAAAAGGCTTTCTCTCTCTCTCTCTCTCTCTCTCTCTCTCTGTCACACACACACACACACACACACACACACACACAAGATCCATTTCAGTCAACCAGTCTAAATATATTGATTTTGAATCTTACAATGAGATCATCCCATAAAAGGCTCTCTCTCTCTCTCTCTCTCTCTCTCACACACACACACACACACACACAAGATCCAATTCAGTCAACCAGTCTAAATATATTGAATTTAAATCTTACAATGAGATCATCCCATAAAAGGCTCTCTCTCTCTCTCTCTCTCTCTCTCTCTCTGTCACACACACACACACACACACACACACACAAGATCCAATTCAGTCAACCAGTCTAAATATATTGAATTTAAATCTTACAATGAGATCATCCCATAACAAGCCTTTCTCTCTCTCTCTCTCTCTCTGTCACACACACACACACACACACACACACACACACACACACACACACACACACAAGATTCAATTCAGTCAACCAGTCTAAATATATTGAATTTAAATCTTACAATGAGATCATCCCATAACAAGCCTCTCTCTCTCTCTCTCTCTCTCTCTCTGTCACACACACACACACACACACACACACACACACACACACACACACAGGAGAGAGAAGTAAGTTTCTAGCTCAGTCAAGCAGCCTGGGAGCTGCTGAATTTGAATCCACCAATCAGAGAGGCTGTATACTTTTTCCCGCCAAAACAGGTGCAGCCGTTTTTACACACACAGAGCACAGAGACAGGATTTCTGCAGTGAATTTCTCATAGTGAGGATTCCTCTCAAACAAATGGCCATAATTTCCTAACCGTAGGGGCTAGAACGGTCATTCTTACAACCGTTTTGTTCAGAAGAGATCAGGGAATCTTAAAGTGTTGACAATTTATCATTAAAATATGAATTATTAAAGATATTTGACTTCTAATGCACCATAACTGAGTAGAGCAAAGCAAAACTGCCTTGACTTGCCCTCAAACAACGCTTTCTAACTCTAAATCTATTTGGAGTATCAATATCATTTTTTTCACCGTAAGAGACAGCAGGCTTTGGTGAACAACCTTGAAATTTTCAGGTCTCTGTTGATATCCATTAAAAAGATATGACGAGAGAAAAAGTGGATCATTTCCAGAGTTTGAAATCTGAAGAAATCTGAGCGAAGGACTAATTTCCTACCCTCAAACAAGTCTAACTCATTTCAGAACGGTAATAGGTGAGAAAGAAATTCTTGAATTGTGAGTGTCAGGAGTGTCTGAAGATATACTGGGACAAGCCTCATGTTTTAACTTCGCTTCGTTAAGGAGATATGACGATTCGAATATGCCTCTCATTACAGAAATCAAGCTGTGATTTTGAACAAGCTCTCCATTGACTTTCTATGGGGATTTTTGAGACTTTGTGTTGGTCTGAGGAGATTTGCCAAAATTCTATAAATCTCACAACAATGATGGTGACATTTTCTGAAAGCCAGCAAAAATACCTACGTTTTGATGTATAATTTGTGGAAGTTGAGTGAAAATTGAGCAAGTAGCAAGAAGTTGTTCGGACATGAAGAGAAGACTGCAAAACCTTCAGTGGCACACTGGAAGCCAAGTGCATAGCAACCATAACAACGCATGTATTTTCTGAAAAATCACAATTTTGCAACTCAAAACTTTAAGAGGGATAAAAATAAAACGGTAAAAGATTTGAAAAAGCTGATTTATTCCTGAATAGCCCAATAATTTGAGAACATTTTAAAGTTTGAATGGTTGTTCTACGTGAAAATATGACAAAGTAGTTAAGTTTCAAAAACAAGCAAGTTTTAGCAGAATTATGGAAGTTTCCCATTCATTTCAATGGGACAAATTAAAGGAAAAAAGCTTAATATTTTAAAAAGTATAACAGTATAAAATACCAAAAGATATAGCCATCATTAGCAGAAATAGCAGAATAGTTTAAAATTTGAACGGTGAAAATCGGCTGAAAATTGTGGAAGTAGATCCACATGAAAAGTGTAACGGAAGTCCTAAGAATAATAACTAGAAAAATTTGCATTTCCTGCGAAAATGCTGTGTGGATGCCTTAACGCTGAAGTTGGCTGCTGAAAAAGCTGAAAAAGATGAAAATTTGCAAAAAGTTATATGGCGGTGCAAAAACTGGAAATTCTGCAGAAAACAGGTGAAGAAGCAGAATTTTTTTGCTGAAAAGTGGTGAAAAGCCAAAAATTCTACTGAAAGGGGTAAAGACGGAGAAATCTTTGCTGAAAAGTAGTGGGAAAAAAATGTTCCCCTGAGCAGGATTCGAAACTGGCCCTTCTGGTCTAGAGGCAGCTATTCATCTCACTGAGCCAGACTCATTCTGACCAAGAATAGGTGGAGAGACTGCCAATTTTGCTGAAATGAGCAGAAGCTGCTGAGAATTGTGCTGATAAGAGGTGAAAAGGCTGAAAATTTTGCAGAAGAGTTGAATAAGCAAAATTCTGAAAATTCTGCTGAAAAGAGGTCAATCAGCATAATTTCTGCTGAAAAGAGGTGAATGAGCAAAATTCTGCTGAAAAGAGGTTTTTGCTTAAAACAGCTGAAAAAGCTGGGATTTGTGCTGAAAAGTGGTGAAAAAACTGGAAAATTCTGGTGAAAAGGGGTGAAGAATCTTACATTTGTGTTGAAAAGAGTTAAAACAATATAATTATGCACTGAAAAAATAGTTGCCATAAGCGGATTTGAACCCTGGCCTCCGCTCTGAGAACTGCTGCTCATCTCACTGAGCTAAAACACAGCTCACCCAGGGAGCAAAATCAGTGACCACATTGATAATGTGTTCCATTCATTTCAATGGTCAAAAGTCATAGCACACATTAGCAGAAATAGCAGAATTTTTTTAAAGTCTGAACATAGTATTTATACTATAACATAGTATTTCTTCTAAATCATAATATTTGAACCAAACGATAGTATTTCTGCCAAATCACAGTATTTCTGGTAAATCACAGTGTTTGTGCCAAATCACAGTATTTGTACCAAATCATACCACTTGTGACAAATCATAGTGTTAGCTGAATCTGTGCTAAAACACAGTATTATTAGTATTTATACTAAATAATATTTTTTCTTACAAATCATAGCATTTGTGCTGAACCATAGAAAATTCTGCCAAATCATAGTATTTGAGCCAAATCATACAATTTGTGCTGAAACATTGATTTATGTATGATTTATGATTTAGCAGAAACACTGGGACTTGGTAGAAATACTATGATTTACATGAAATACTTTGACTTAGAAGAAATACTATAATCTAGCAAAAAGTACTACAGCATAAATTCAGAAATTCTATCATTGAGCAAAATTACTAGGATTTAGCAGAAATACTATGATTTGGCACAAATACTATGTTTAAAAGCAGAAAAAATATGTTTTGGCTCAAAACTTTTATTTTGCAGTTATACTATGATTTGGAAGAAAACTATGCTTTGGAAGAAATACTATGCTTTGGAACAAATACCATGATTTGGCAGAAATACTATGAGCAGTAATAATATAACATAGCAGAAATACTATTATTTGGGTGAATGCTATTGTTTGGCACAAACACTATGATTTAGCACTGTACAGAATGGTGTACGTCAGTTTAATGCTGGGTGGTGCTGCAATAGTAGCTATCCTCGGTCAGAAGAGAGGCTGGCATCCAGGGATTAGATTACCACAGGTGGAGTTTATTGGCAGTCAGATGGATGTTACAGGGAGATATGGCATACAGTAGGAGGATGTGGAGGGGTGATATGGTGTGGTTTCTATGATTGAGAACAGGGTATACATTACAACATGAATACGGATTAAAGATTAAAGAAACTGGTAACAAATTCCTCCACTACAAACCAGTCTGATACCACTTCTTGCAGTGTTCACATTTACTAAGGCACTACCCAAAAGGCGTCACAAGAGGGCACTCCAACACAAGAGATGACCTATGTACACTGATGCACCGTGTAACAGTCAGCCTCCTACTTAGGCCACTACGTAATACAGCAATATTACAGTGTACAAATTCACATAAATATGATTTGGCAGAAATACTCAACTTTGGCACAAATACTATAATTGAGTACAAGTACTCTAAGATAACAGAAATACTATGATTTAGCAGAAATACAATGTTTTTGCAGAAACACTGTAATTTCACTCAAATACTATGAGATAGCAGTAATACTATGATTTGGCAGAAATGCTACGTTTTAGTACAAATACTATGACAAAGCAGAAATACTATGACTTAGAAGTAATACTATCACAAAAGGGATTCCTCAAAATACTATGAAATTGCAGTAATTCTATGATTTGGCAGAAATACGGTACTTCATACAAATACAATGCTTTGGTACAAATACTATATTTTGGTTTGAATACTATGATTTGCAACAAATACTATGATTTGGCACGAGTAGTATGATTTAGTACAAATACTACGAATTGGCAGAAATACTGTGACTTAGTAGTAATACTATAACATAACAGATATACTGTTATGCTGCAGACAGTCTATGTTTCAAACCTAGCCCTCCTGGGCTCAAGGCGGCTACTCATCTCACTGTGCCAAACTGACTCTCACAAGGAAGGAGATGGAGAGACTGACAATTATGGTGAAATGAGCAGAAGCTGCTGAGAATTGTGCTCATAAGAGGTAAAAGGGCTGAAAATTTTGCAGAAAAGAGGTAAATCAGCAGAATTTCTGCAGAAAAGAGGGAAAGAAGCAGAACATTGCGCTGAAAAGAGGTGAATGAGCAGAATTTCTGCTGAAAAGAGGCAGAACAACCTGGTTCTGCTCAAATTCACCAATCAGAGGTACTGCTTCTGTCTGCTTCATCAGGCTGTTTACTTGTATGTATTTCTGCCATGTGGTGTTGACAAGAATCTGAGGTCCATATTAGAAAAGCTGCTAAAATCATGAAACTTTGCAGAATTGTAATAAATTAGCAATATAAATTACAGGTCTGTGATAGTGTATAAATTTGTAGCGAAAAAAAAAAACGTGGACCAAGGTGGGATTGAACCCACGACCTTTGAGCTGCAGAGCCGTGACATTACTGATTGCGCCACCTGGAAAGGGGGCGGCGGTCCGGAAGACAGATACTTGGGCAGTCAGAAAATAGATCGCGGTGAGAGGCGAAAAACGCCGTTTTTTGGAGTTACAAAACGTCGTGTTACTCAAAAACTAGGAGGGCTAGCAGCATAATTCTTGTACTGGGTGAATCAGCGGACTTTGGTGTATTTTGACTGCGATTTTCATAGCTCGTTCTACCTCCGTCGCGGAGATATGACGAGAGAAGAAACGGCTTCATTTCCAGAGTTTGAAGACTGAGAGAAGGACAGATTTCCACCCCTCAAACAAACGTAATTCATTGCTCAACGGTAAGATAATTGTAAAAACTGCTTCCACTGTGAGTGTCAGCAGTGTCTGAAGATATATTGGCACAAGCCTCATGTCCTACCCTTGCTTTGTTAAAGAGATATGGCGATTTTAAAATGCCTCCCGTTACAGAATTTCAGCTCTGAATTTCAAAACCTCCCATAGACTTTGAATGGGGAGTATTGAGACCTTGTGTCACCCGAGGCAAATTGCGAAAAAACGGTAAATCTCACAATAAAGATAGTGACATTGTCTGAAAGCCAGCAAAAATACCTACGTTTTGATGTATAATTTGTGGGGGTTGAGTGCAAATTGAGCCAGTAGCAAGAAGTTGTTTAGACATGAAGAGAAAATTCAGAAAGGACCAGCCCTCACTCTGACTTAATTGCATAGCAACCATAGCAACGCATGTATTTTCTGAAAAATCACAATGTTGCAACTGAAAACTTAAAGAGGTATAAGATTAAAACGGCAGAAGATCTGAAAAAGCTGAATCAGACAGGAATAGCCCAATAATCTGAGAACATTTTAAAGTTTGAATGGAGTTTCTAGGTGAAAGTATGACAAAGTAGTTGAGTTTCAAAGACAAGCAAGTTTTAGCAGAATTGTGGAAGTTTTCCATTCATTTCAATGGGACAAATTAAAGGAAAAAGTGTAATATTTTAAAAGTATAACAGTAATAAACACCAAAAGATATAGCCGGCATTAGCAGAAAGAGCAGAACAGTTTAGAGTTTGAACGGAGAAAATCGGCTGAAAACTGTGGGAGTAGATCCACGGCGAAAAACGTACGGAAGCGACAGGAATAATAAAGAATAAAGAGAAACAGGAACTCAATAGTGTGGAAGCCCTTGAGGGCATCCACACAATAAAGAACTAGAAAATTTGCATTTCCTGCGAAAATGCAGTGTGGATGCTATAAAGCTGAAGCTGTCAGCTGAAACTAGCTGAAAAAGCTGAAAAGTTGCAGAAATTGTAAAACCTTTGCAAAAAATTGTAATAACTTTGCAGAAGCATAAGAACTTAGCAAAATGTAATTACTTAGCAGAACTGCAATAATGTAAAGAAAACATAATACTTGGCAGAAATACAATAACATAGCAGAACTTAGCAGCAGAAATTAGAATAAATATTGTAACTTAGCAGAAACAAGATAACTTTTCAGAAATATAGGATTTTAGCAACCATGGTACCAGATTACATAGATACTTTATTTAAACAAAAATACCTAAACATTGCACAAATACTGTGATTTAGGACAAATACTACAACATAGCAGAAATGCTGTAATTCAGCAAATATACTATGCTATGGCACAAATAGAAAGAATATGCTCAAATACTATGATTTTGCTCAAATAATATAATTAAGCAATAATACTAAGATTTAGCAGAAATACTGTATTTAGCACAAATACCGAAAAGTAGCAGAAATACTATAATTTAGCATAATAGTAATAACTTGCACAATTACAAATATGGACATGGTAAATGGCCTGTATTTATATAGCGCTTTTATGGTCCCTAAGGACCCCAAAGTGCTTTTACATATCCAGTCATTCACCCATTCACACACTGGTGATGGCAAACCACGTTGTAGCCACAGCCACCCTGGGGCGCACTGACAGAGGTGAGGCTGCTGGACACTGGCGCCACACGGCCCTCTGACCACCACCAGTAGGCACACAATAAGATACACCCATCTCTCTCTCTCTCTCTCTCTCTCTCTCTCTCTCTCTCTCTCACACACACACACACACACACACACACACACACACACACACACACAGCAGCAGCAGCAGAAGCAAGTGAACAAATAGGGGCTGTACATACAGTGTTTCCTGTATGTTTCTAGGTAGGTCAAAAAGCCTGGAGCTGCTTAATTTTAATCCACCAATCAGAAAGGCTATGTACTTTTTTCCGCCAAAACAGGTGCACCCTGTTTTTACACACGCAACACAGAGACAGGATTTGTTCAGTCTATTTTTCATAGTGAGGACTCCTCTCAAACAAATGGCTATAATTTCCTAACCGTAGGGTCTAGAACGGTCATTCTTACACTGTTTTGTTCAGAAGAGATGGGGGATTGTCAAGTGTTGTGTGTTTAAAGTAAAAATATGAATTTGTAGAGATACATGACATGGATGAGTGGTTGACTTACAACCCATGAAAGCCCCAATATGGAAATTTGAATGTCTCAGCCGTCAGATGTGATGGGCTGGTTGGGAAGTCATGCATGACTTGATATGTCAATTTGAAAATTACAGTACTCACAGAGGATTGGCTCCCTGAGGAGCTGGCAGGAATACATAGAAATACTATGATTACCCAGAAATACTGCGTTTAGTAGAAATATTATGTTTTAGCACAAATACTATAAAATGGCTGAAATAGTATGATTTAGCACAAATGCTGTATTTAGCACAAATACTGAAAAGCAGCAGAAATGCTATGACTTAGCACAATAGTAATAACTGAAATAGAAAAATTGGAAAAGCAAAATGAACAGCTGAAAAAATGCTGAACATTCTAAGGCTCCCTCAAATGTAATTGTTGAATGAAAAAAAAATCAGCAAAAAAAAAAGTATAACAGTCACACAATCAAAAATATGGACACATATGGAAACACACATGCACAGAGAGACACAGGATCAAATTCAGTCAACCAGTCTAAATATATTGAATTTAAATCATACAATAAGATGCTCCCATAAAAACGCTCTCTCGCCTCTCTTTCTCTCTCTCTCACACACACACACACACACACACACACACACACACACACACACACACACACACACACTAGCAGCAGCAGCAGCCAAATAGCCTGGGAGCTGCTGAATTTGAATCCACCAATCAGAGAGGCTGTATACTTTTTCCCGCCAAAACAGGTGCAGCTGTTTTACACACATGCAGCACAGAGACAGGATTTGTGCTGTCTATTTTTCATAGTGAGGATTCCCCTCAAACAAATGGCTATAATTTCCTAACCGTAGGGGCTAGAACAGTCATTCTTACACCGTTTTGTTCAGAAGAGATGGGGATCTTAACGTATTGACAATTTATCATTACAATATGAATTATTGAAGATATTTGACTTCTAATGTACCATAACTGAGTAGAGGCAAAGCGAAAACTGCCTTGACATGCCCTCAAACAATGCTTTCTAACTCTAAATCTATTTGGAGTATCGATATCATTCTTTCACCGTAAGAGACAGCAGGCTTTGGTGAACAATCATGGAAATTTTCAGGTCTGTGTGGAAATCCATCAAAAAAAGATATGAGAGAAAAAGTGCCTCATTTCCAGAGTTTGAAATCTGAAGAAATCTGAGCGAGGGATGAATTTCCTACCCTCAAACAAACCCAATTCATGGCCAAATGGTAATAGGTGAGAAAGAAATTCTTGAATTGTGAGCGTCAGGAGTGTCTGAAGATATATTGGCACAAGCCTCATGTCTTAACTTTGCTGCGTTGAGATATGACGATTTGAAAATGCCTCTCATTAGAGAAATCCAGCGGTGATTTTGAACAAGCTCTCCATTGACTTTCTATGCAGTTTTCAGACTTTGTGTTGGTGTGAGGAGATTTGCCAAAATTCTATTATATAGAAATACTGTAATCAGCACATATACTGTAACATTTAGAAATTCCTCCACTTAGTAGTAATACTATAACATAACACAAATGTTATGATGAGTTGAGCGGCTGGTACTCTGGTGCAGTCAGCACAATCTGGAGCTGAACACTCTTAAAACTGTAGAGATGACAGTGGACTTCAGGAGACATCCCTCAACTCTGCCACCCCTCATCATATCAGACAGCCCTGTGTCGACTGTGGAGATCTTCAAGTTGCTGGGTACCACCATCTCCCAGGACCTGAAGTGGGAGACCAACATCACCTCCATCCTCAAAAAGACCCAGCAGAGGATGTACTTCCTGAGACAACTGGGGAAGTACAGTCTTCCACAGGAGCTGCTGATCCAGTTCTACACTGCAGTCATTGAGTCTGTCCTGTGCTCCTCCATCACAGTCTGGTATGGTGCAGCCACTAAACAGGACAGGTGCAGACTGCAGCGGACTGTACGGGCAGCAGAAAGGATCATCGGCGCCCCCTGCCCTCCATCCAGGATCTGTACCTCTCTCAGGAAACGGGCAGGGAAAATCATCACAGACCCCTCACACCCTGGACACAGACTTTTTGATCTGCTGCCCTCTGGCAGACGGTACAGAAGCCTGCAGACCAGGACCACCCGACACAGGAACAGTTTCTTTCCCTCGCCATCTCCCTTCTAAACAGTTGAACTGTCACACTGCTCCCCACTGCCAGACTGCAACTGCACCTTATGTACATTCTGTAGTATTCATTCCACCTCATTTCATTTCTGTATTTTATGTATATACGTTTAGATTAGTTATTTATAGTTGGTTTACACAGCTTTGTGTATGTATGTGTATGCATGTGTAATATATATATATAGATACGTGTGTGTGTGGTGTGTGTGTGTGTGTGTGTGTGTGTGTGTGAGATTTACATTGCTGTGCTCGAGAGCCACCATCTACGGAACGAAATTCCTTGTATTTGTCTGCACATATACTTGGCCAATAAACACGATTCTGATGATTTGGCACAAAACCATGATTTGGCAAAAATACTATGATTGAGCAGAAATACTATGATTGAGCAGAAGTACTAAGATGTAGTAAAAGTACTTTGATTTAAGAGAAATCAATTATGGAGGAGTAATACTTTAAAATGGGAGAAATATTGATACACACACATATTCACAGAGCCTAAAGGGAAGAGTATTTGTGCCATGGAGTGTTAAGAAGAATCTGAGGTCCATATTAGAAAAGCTGGTAAAAGTTTGCAGAATTGTAATAAATGATGAATATGAATTAGTGGTCTGTGATAGTGTATTAATTTGTAGGGCAAAAACATATTGTCCAAGGTGGAGTTGAACCCCGACCTTTGTGTTGCAGACCTGTGTCATTACCAGCTGCGCCACTGGGAAAGACAGTGGGCTCTTGGGAAACAGGGTGATGAGCAGTCAGAATTAGATCGCAGTGAGAGGCAAAGAGCGCCGTTTTTGGAGTTACAAAACGTCGTGTAACTCAAAAACTAGGTGGACTAGAAGCATAATTCTTGTACTGGGTGAATCAGCGGACTTTGGTGTACTTTGACTGCGATTTTCATTGCTCTTTGTACATCCGTCGCTGAGATATGACGAGAGAAGAAACGGCAGACCTCAGATATGATTGGCTGGGGAGCTGGCAGAAATATATAGTAATAGTGTGATTAAGCATAAATACTACATTTAGCAGAAATACTATATTAAGCACAAATCCTATAAAAAGCAGAAATACTATATTAAGCACAAATCCTATAAAAGCAGAAATACTATATTAAGCAATATAAATATCCTATAAAATCCTATAAAAAGCAAAAATACTGTAATATGATTTGGTAGAAAAACTATAATTAATCAGAAATACTATATTGGGCAGAAATACTATATTTAGCACAAATCTTATAAAATAGCAGAAATAGTATGATTCAGCACAATAGTAATAACTTAAACAGAAAAATTGGAAAAGCAAAATGGACAGCTGAAAAATGCTGAACATGCTAAGGGTCCTTCAAATGTACTTGTTAAATGAAAAAAACTCAGAAAAAAAAGTGTAACAGTCACACAATCACAAATATGGACACATATGGAAACACACATGCACAGAGAGACACACACAGGATCAAATTCAGTCAACCAGTCTAAATATATTGAATTTAAATCATACAATAAGATGCTCCCATAAAAACTCTGTCTCGCCCTCTCTCTCTCTCTCTCTCACACACACACACACACACACACACACACACACACACACACACACACACACACACAGGAGAGAGAAGTAAGTTTCTAGCTCAGTCAAGCAGCCTGGGAGCTGCTGAATTTGAATCCACCAATCAGAGAGCCTGTGCACTTTTTCCCGCCAAAACAGGTGCATGCAGCACAGAGAGACACAGGATTTTTGCAGTCTATTTCTCATAATGACGACTCCCCTCAAACAAATGACCATAATTTCCTAACTATAGGGGCTAGAACGGTCATTCTTACACCGTTTTGTTCAGAAGAGATGGGGGAATCTTAAAGTGTTGACAATGTATCATTAAAATATGAATTATTAAAGATATTTGACTTCTAATGCACCATAACTGAGTAGAGCAAAGCAAAAACTGCCTTGACTTGCCCTCAAACAACGCTTTCTAACTCTAAATCTATTTGGAGTATCAATATCATTTTTTCACCGTAAGAGACAGCAGGCTTTGGTGAACAATCATGGAAATTTTCAGGTCTCTGTGGAAATCCAACAAAAAGTTATGACGAGAGAAAAAGTGGTTCATTTCAGAGTTTGAAATCTGAAGAAATCTGAGCGAAGGACGAATTTCCTACGCTCAAACAAGTGTAACTCATCTCAGAACGGTAATAGGTGAGAAAAAAATTCTTGAATTGTGAGCATCAGGAGTGTCTGAAGATATACTGGGACAAGCCTCATGTTTTAACTTCGCTTCGTTAAGGAGATATGGCGATTCGAATATGCCTCTCATTACAGAAATCAAGCGGTGATTTTGAACAAACTCTCCATTGACTTTCTATGGAGAGTTTTCAGACTTTGTGTTGCTCTGAGGAGATTTTCCAAAATTCTATAAGTCTCACAACAATGATGGTGACATTTTCGGAAAGCCAGCAAAAATACCTACGTTTTGATGTATAATGTGTGGAAGTTGAGTGAAAATTGAGCAAGTAGCAAGAAGTTGTTCGGACATGAAGAGAAGATCACGAAACCTACAGTGGCACACTGGAAGCCAAGTGCATAGCAACCATAACAACGCATGTATTTTGTGAAAAATCACAATTTTCCAACTCAAAACTTTAAGAGGCATAAAATAAAACGGTAAAAGATTTGAAAAATCTGATTTATTCCTGAATAGCCCAATAATTTGAGAACATTTTAAAGTTTGAATGGTTGTTCTACGTGAAAGTAGGAAAAAGTAGTTAAGTTTCAAAAACAAGCAAAATTTAGCAGAATTGCAGAAGTTTCCCATTCATTTCAATGGGACAAATTAAAGGAAAAAGTGGAATATTTTAAAAAGTATAACAGTAATAAACACCAAAAGATATAGCGATCATTAGCAGAAATAGCAGAATAGTTTAAAATTTGAGCGGTGAAAATCGGCTGAAAATTGTGGAAGTAGTTAAGTGCCAAAAAAAAGTGAAAAAGTGGCAACTAGAATAATAATAATAAAGTATAAAGAATAAAGAGAAACAGGAACTCAATAGTGTGGATGCTTAAAGCATCCACACAACAAGAAAGCGAAAATTTCAGAAGAAATTTTATGTGTGCCTATGCCGCTGCTAATCACTGTAGTTTGCCATTCATACGGCTACAGAGAGCAAAACTCAGAAGAGCAGCCATTCTCCACCATGAACTATGGTAAAAACAAACACCGCTCACGCTCACAGATGACAGCTTACAGTTTTGTGTAAAGATGAAGTTACTCAGTACAGCGCCCGATTTGCAGGCGCTGTGCACACAGGTTCATGAGCAGAAGTCCCATTGTACCACGGCAGACCCGACAATGTTTGCATGAACACGCTTTGAAGCATTACGTTATGGACCACTTTTCACACATGGTTGGTTCAGGTCCACCTCCCTACCCACACAGCGGCTGTGCATTCACTTTTGTTTTTGTTATTTTTACACAGTGTTCTGAATGATGAACAATGGTCTACAGCCAATCTTGTGTATTATTATACAAACTTTGGTTGTAAGATTCAGATAACTATTTAATAAAAGCTAAATATTTTATACAGGGAGTGCAGAATTATTAGGCAAATGAGTATTTTGTCCACATCATCCTCTTCATGCATGTTGTCTTACTGCAAGCTGTATAGGCTCGAAGGCCTACTACCAATTAAGCATATTAGGTGATGTGCATCTCTGTAATGAGAAGGGTGTGGTCTAATGACATCAACACCCTATATCAGGTGTGCATAATTATTAGGCAACTTCCTTTCCTTTGGCAAAATGGGTCAAAAGAAGGACTTGACAGGCTCAGAAAAGTCAAAAATAGTGAGATATCTTGCAGAGGGATGCAGCAGTCTTAAAATTGCAAAGCTTCTGAAGCGTGATCATCGAACAATCAAGCGTTTCATTCAAAATAGTCAACAGGGTCGCAAGAAGCGTGTGGAAAAACCAAGGCGCAAAATAACTGCCCATGAACTGAGAAAAGTCAAGCGTGCAGCTGCCAAGATGCCACTTGCCACCAGTTTGGCCATATTTCAGAGCTGCAACATCACTGGAGTGCCCAAAAGCACAAGGTGTGCAATACTCAGAGACACGGCCAAGGTATGAAAGGCTGAAAGACGACCACCACTGAACAAGACACACAAGCTGAAACGTCAAGACTGGGCCAAGAAATATCTCAAGACTGATTTTCTAAGGTTTTATGGACTGATGAAATGAGAGTGAGTCTTGATGGGCCAGATGGATGGGCCCGTGGCTGGATTGGTAAAGGGCAGAGAGCTCCAGTCCCACTCAGGCGCCAGCAAGGTGGAGGTGGAGTACTGGTTTGGGCTGGTATCATCAAAGATGAGCTTGTGGGGGCCTTTTCGGGTTGAGGATGGAGTCAAGCTCAACTCCCAGTCCTACTGCCAGTTTCTGGAAGACACCTTCTTCAAGCAGTGGTACAGGAAGAAGTCTGCATCCTTCAAGAAAAACATGATTTTCATGCAGGACAATGCTCCATCACACGCGTCCAAGTACTCCACAGCGTGGCTGGCAAGAAAAGGGTATAAAAGAAGAAAAACTAATGACATGGCCTCCTTGTTCACCTGATCTGAACCCCATTGAGAACCTGTGGTCCATCATCAAATGTGAGATTTACAAGGAGGAAAACAGTACACCTCTCTGAACAATGTCTGGGAGGCTGTGGTTGCTGCTGCATGCAATGTTGATGGTGAACAGATCAAAACACTGACAGAATCCATGGATGGCAGGCTTTTGAGCGTCCTTGCAAAGAAAGGTGGCTATATTGGTCGCTGATTTGTTTTTGTTTTGTTTTTGAATGTCAGAAATGTATATTTGTGAATGTGGAGATGTTATATTGGTTTCACTGGTAAAATAAATAATTGAAATGGGTATATATTTGTTTTGTTAAGTTGCCTAATAATTATGCACAGTAATAGTCACCTGCACACACAGATATCCCCTAAAATAGCTAAAACTAAACACAAACTAAAACTACTACTCCGAAAACATTCAGCTTTGATATTAATGTGTTTTTGGGTTCATTGAGAACATGGTTGTTGTTCAATAATAAAATTATTCCTCAAAAATACAACTTGCCTAATAATTCTGCACTCCTGTATGAGAGTAAGAAAGAAAAGTATATCTTTGTGTCCACCTTTCTCTGTTAATGCCCTACCTGGCCCCTGGCAAAAGCTTTGCTAGATCCGCCCCTTCACAGTTACCAGCTGTCAGCTAAATAAAAAAAGGAGCTTGGTGTTTATTTCTCTCAGAAACAGTTCATAACTTCCTTCAACTCATTCATGTCACCTAAAAAAAGGTAAACCTGTTTCTCCATCACCAGTTCAGCTCTGATGATTCAGTAAGGTCATCTCCTGGTTTCGACCAGCCGCTTCTACAGCTGTGGCTCCAGCAAACATCAGCTGATACTAGAAATTAAAATCAAATGAATTCTAACAACAGCTGATCAAGCTTAAACGTGCTGCTGTTGTTTAGCGCGATAAACAAACAAGAGAGAAAAGCCGATCATTGATCAGTTTCATGACTGAAGTTTGAACAGGCGAGAGAATGACAGGGAGGCTGTCATAAACTCCATCGTGCTAGCTACCACGCAGTACGAGTTATTATAACTGATTGTAAAAAGTCAGCACAACAAAATAAACTACACCTAAACTCGGTTTATATCTGACCCAAATAGAGTGCAGGTCATAACTTCTTACCTGAAATTCAGTTCACCTCACGCTCCGACCGGCAGCCGCCTGCTTCTCCTGCCTTCGGTTTCCCTGATCCACGATCTACCACCGGTCGATCGGCGATCGCCTCGCCGCCTCGTTCCCGCATGTTCTTTCTGACACACACGGTGGATAGCTGCCCTCGGTTGTAGCTCCGGCGTCAGCGACTACCAAACAACTCAGTTATTTTTCCACATCGACCAGCATCTGGACAATCCACCGCCTTTCACTGTTTGTACCGTTACAAAAAAAAAACCCTCATCGGCTCAAAAACGAAAAATAAGTCCAGCTATGACCCTGAGTCAAAAGACAGCCAGCTCGGGTTAGCTAGCTACCTGTCTAGCTCTTTGCAGGCACCGAAAACATCAGAGCTAATATGGGATGTCTTGGTAACACGAGCAGATATTTGAAGTTTACATCTGGCCAATCCACCACCTTTCACTGTTTATACCGTTACTAAAATGAATAAATAAATAAATCATCGGTCCATATAAACAAAAAATAAGTCCAGCTAAAACACATACTGTCGGCGGCGACCGGGTGCTGACACGAGTTTCACCCGCCTCAATATAAGCCAAGCCTGGGTGCTTTTTCACGAAGGGTCGCTAGCGGTGCTAGCTAACTATGCTAGCGGCGCTAGCTAGCTAGCCGACTATCAGCAACACATAAGAGAACTGCTGCTAAATAAACTACACCTAAACTCGGTTTATATCTGACCCAAATAGAGTGCAGGTCATAACTTCTTACCTGAAATTCAGTTCACCTCACGCTCCTGCCTTCGCTTTCCCTGATCCACGATTGACCTCGCGTTAGCAAACACCGGTCGATCGGCGGTCATGACATGTCCTTTCTGTCATACACGGTGGATAGCTGCCCACTGTTGTAGCTCCGGCGTTATAGCACCACCAAACAACTCAGTTATTTTTTCCACATCCAGCTGTAACTCCGATTCTGTGCGAGCATTTGCGAGAGACCGGGAGGTGAAAGCGACAGAGAGTCCCTCGCTATCCATTTGCAGCCAAGTGCGGCAGCTAGCTAGGTAGCCGACTAGCTGTCAGGCAGGACCGACATCGTCAGAGCACTGTCGCTAAATATGGGATGTCTTGATAAAACAAGCAGATATTTGAAGTTTACACACCTACATTCTCGCCTGAAAATATCTTAAAAGTTTATTTTGTGACCTAGAAACACGAATAAAAGACATATAAAAGCGAAGTGGTGGCCGCCATTGTTCACTCTGTAGAGGCGTGCTATGAATTGTGGGATATGGAGTTTTCAACACAAGGATAAATCTTTTCGGCTGTACTACTCCCGGTATACCACTAGAGAGAGCCAAGACACCACAAATGAAGTCTGTTTATTTGGCGCCAAAAGATGAATTGGCCTAAATTTGTACTAAAATATTAATATTTAAAAACTATAAAAGTCATAAACACCAAAAGTCACAACATAATAGTCCAGCTCCAGCCGCACAAAATGATCTAACATATGTAATCCTAATGTCAAAACTGTTTGGCAGAGGAGCGCGGGAAAATTTTCACTAAAATATTAATATTTTAAAAACTATAAAATTCATAAACACCAAAAGTCATAGCACACCATTCCAGATCCGGCCGCACAAAATGAGGTAACATATATGAAGCTTGTCTCAAAACTGCGGGCGTGATACGTGCGAAATTTAGGCGGAAGATGGAGAATAATAATAATAATAATAAGAACTAGAAAGCGAAAATTTCAGAAGAAATTTTATGTGTGCCTATGCGCTGCTAATCACTGTAGTTGCCATTCATACGGCTACAGAGAGAGCAAAACTCAGAAGAGCAGCCATTCTCCACCATGAACTATGGTAAAACAAACACCGCTCACGCTTCACAGATGACAGCTTACAGTTTTGTGTAAAGATGAAGTTGCCATTACAGCGCCGATTTGCAGGCGCTGTGCACACAGGTTCATGAGCAGAAGTCCCATTGTACCACGGCAGACCCGACAATGTTTGCATGAACACGCTTTGAAGCATTACATTATGGACCACTTTTCACACATGCATTCACTTTTTGTTTTTGTTATTTTTACACAGTGTTCTGAATGATGAACAATGGTCTACAGCCAATCTTGTGTATTATTATACAAACTTTGGTTGTGAGATTCAGATAACTATTTAATAAAAGCTAAATATTTTATATGAGAGTAAGAAAGAAAAGTATATCTTTATGTCCACCTTTCTCTGTTAATGCCCTACCTGGCCCCCTGGCAAAAGCTTTGCTAGATCCGCCCCTGCACAGTTACCAGCTGTCAGCTACACAAAAAAGGAGCTTGGTGTTTACAGGGAGTGCAGAATTATTAGGCAAATCAGTATTTTGTCCACATCATCCTCTTCATGCATGTTGTCTTACTCCAAGCTGTATAGGCTCGAAAGCCTACTACCAATTAAGCATATTAGGTGATGTGCATCTCTGTAATGAGAAGGGGTGTGGTCTAATGACATCAACACCCTATATCAGGTGTGCATAATTATTAGGCAACCTCCTTTCCTTTGGCAAAATGGGTCAAAAGAAGGACTTGACAGGCTCAGAAAAGTCAAAAATAGTGAGATATCTTGCAGAGGGATGCAGCAGTCTTAAAATTGCAAAGCTTCTGAAGCGTGATCATCGAACAATCAAGCGTTTCATTCAAAATAGTCAACAGGGTCGCAAGAAGCGTGTGGAAAAACCAAGGCGCAAAATAACTGCCCATGAACTGAGAAAAGTCAAGCGTGCAGCTGCCAAGATGCCATTGCCACCAGTTTGGCCATATTTCAGAGCTGCAACATCACTGGAGTGCCCAAAAGCACAAGGTGTGCAATACTCAGAGACACGGCCAAGGTAAGAAAGGCTGAAAGGCGACCACCACTGAACAAGACACACAAGCTGAAACGTCAAGACTGGGCCAAGAAATATCTCAAGACTGATTTTTCTAAGGTTTTATGGACTGATGAAATGAGAGTGAGTCTTGATGGGCCAGATGGATGGGCCCGTGGCTGGATTGGTAAAGGGCAGAGAGCTCCAGTCCCACTCAGGCGCCAGCAAGGTGGAGGTGGAGTACTGGTTTGGGCTGGTATCATCAAAGATGAGCTTGTGGGGCCTTTTCGGGTTGAGGATGGAGTCAAGCTCAACTCCCAGTCCTACTGCCAGTTTCTGGAAGACACCTTCTTCAAGCAGTGGTACAGGAAGAAGTCTGCATCCTTCAAGAAAAACATGATTTTCATGCAGGACAATGCTCCATCTGCAGCGTCCAAGTACTCCACAGCGTGGCTGGCAAGAAAGGGTATAAAAGAAGAAAAACTAATGACATGGCCTCCTTGTTCATCTGATCTGAACCCCATTGAGAACCTGTGGTCCATCATCAAATGTGAGATTTACAAGGAGGGAAAACAGTACACCTCTCTGAACAGTGTCTGGGAGGCTGTGGTTGCTGCTGCATAATGTTGATGGTGAACAGATCAAAACACTGACAGAATCCATGGATGGCAGGCTTTTGAGCGTCCTTGCAAAGAAAGGTGGCTATATTGGTCGCTGATTTGTTTTTGTTTTGTTTTTGAATGTCAGAAATGTATATTTGTGAATGTGGAGATGTTATATTGGTTTCACTGGTAAAAATAAATAATTGAAATGGGTATATATTTGTTTTTGTTAAGTTGCCTAATAATTATGCACAGTAATAGTCACCTGCACACACAGATATCCCCTAAAATAGCTAAAACTATAAACTATTTCCAAAAACATTCAGCTTTGATATTAATGAGTTTTTGGGTTCATTGAGAACATGGTTGTTGTTCAATAATAAAATTATTCCTCAAAATACAACTTGCCTAATAATTCTGCACTCCCTGTATGAGAGTAAGAAAGAAAAGTATATCTTTGTGTCCACCTTTCTCTGTTAATGCCCTACCTGGCCCCTGGCAAAAGCTTTGCTAGATCCGCCCCTGCACAGTTACCAGCTGTCAGCTACACAAAAAAAGGAGCTTGGTGTTTGTCTCTCAGAAACAGTTCATAACTTCCTTCAACTCATTCATGTCACCTAAGGGTAAACCTGTTTCTCCATCACCTGTTCAGCTCTGATGATTCAGTAAGGATATCTGGTTTGGAACAGCCGTTTTTACAGCTGTGGCTGCAGCAAACATCAGCTGATACTAGAAATTAAAAGCAAATGAATTCTAACAACAGCTGATCAAGCTTAAACGTGCTGCTGTTGTTTAGCGCGATAAACAAACAAGAGAGAAAAGCCGATCATTGATCAGTTTCATGACTGAAGTTTCAACAGGCGAGAGAATGACAGGGAGGCTTCGTAACGACAGAATAAATCGTAATATTTTCTCTGAATGTGGCACGATTCCGTTTGTACGGCAACTCTGAACTAACCATTATGAATAAAATAAAGTCCAACGTCAGTAACTTAAGCGCACACAGCTGTATATAAACTCCCGTCGTGCTAGCTAGCACGCAGATACGATTGTAAAAAGTCAGCACAACGAAAATAAACTACACCTAAACTCTGTTTATATCTGACCCAAATAGAGTGCAGTTCATAACTTCTTACCTGAAATTCAGTTCACCTCACGCTCCTGCCTTCGCTTTCCCTGATCCATGATTCTAACAACAGCTGATCAAGCTTAAAGCGTGCTGCTGCTGTTTAGCGCGATAAACAAACAAGAGAGAAAAAGCCGATCATTGATCAGTTTCATGACTGAAGTTTGAACAGGCGAGAGAATGACAGGGAGGCTGTCATAAAGTTCAACATCAGTAACTTAGCGCGCACACAGCTGTATAGAAACTCCATCGTGCTAGCTACCACGCAGTACGAGTTATTATAACTGATTGTAAAAAGTCAGCACAACGAAAATAAACTACACCTAAACTCGGTTTATATCTGACCCAAATAGAGTGCAGGTCATAACTTCTTACCTGAAATTCAGTTCACCTCACGCTCCGACCGGCAGCCGCCTGCTTCTCCTGCCTTCGGTTTCCCTGATCCACGATCTACCACCGGTCGATCGGCGGTCGCTCGCCGCCTCGTTCCCGCATGTTCTTTCTGACACACACGGTGGATAGCTGCCCTCGGTTGTAGCTCGGCGTCAGCGACTACCAAACAACTCAGTTATTTTTTCCACATCGACCAGCATCTGGACAATCACCGCCTTTCACTGTTTGTACCGTTACTAAAAAAAAAACCCTCATCGGCTCATAAAACCGAAAAATAAGTCCAGCTATGACCCTGAGTCAAAAGACAGCCAGCTCGGGTTAGCTAGCTACCTGTCTAGCTCTTTGCAGGCACCGAAAACATCAGAGCTAATATGGGATGTCTTGGTAACACGAGCAGATATTTGAAGTTTACATCTGGCCAATCCACCACCTTTCACTGTTTATACCGTTACTAAAATGAATAAATAAATAAATCATCGGTCCATATAAGCGAAAAATAAGTCCAGCTAAAACACATACTGTCGGCGACGACGGTGCTGACACGAGTTTCACCCGCCTCAATATAAGCCAAGCCTGGGTGCTTTTTCACGAAGGGTCGCTAGCGGTGCTAGCTAACTATGCTAGCGGCGCTAGCTAGCTAGCCGACTATCAGCAACACATAAGAGAACTGCTGCTAAATAAACTACACCTAAACTCGGTTTATATCTGACCCAAATAGAGTGCAGGTCATAACTTCTTACCTGAAATTCAGTTCACCTCACGCTCCTGCCTTCGCTTTCCCTGATCCACGATTGACCTCCACGTTAGCAAACACCGGTCGATTGGCGGTCGCGGCATGTCCTTTCTGTCACACACCGGTGGGTAGCTGCCCTCTGTTGTAGCTCCACCACCAAACAACTCAGTTATTTTTTCCACATCCAGCTGTAACTCCGATTCTATGCGAGCATTTGCGAGAGACCAGGGAGGTGAAAGCGACAGAGAGAGTCCCTCGCTATCCATTTGCAGCCAAGTGCGGCAGCTAGCTAGGTAGCCGGCTGGCTGTCAGGCAGGACCAACGTCGTCAGAGCACTGTCGCTAAATATGGGATGTCTTGATAAAACAAGCAGATATTTGAAGTTTACACACCTACATTCTCGCCTGAAAATATCTTAAAAGTTTATTTTGTGACCTAGAAACACGAATAAAAGACATATAAAACGAAGTGGTGGCCGCCATTGTTCACTCTGTAGAGGCGTGCTATGAATTGTGGGATATGGAGTTTTCAACACAAGGATAAATCTTTTCGGCTGTACTACTCGGTATACCACTAGAGAGAGCCAAGACACCACAAATGAAGTCTGTTTATTTGGCGCCAAAAGATGAATTGGCCTAAATTTGTACTAAAATATTAATATTTAAAAACTATAAAAGTCATAAACACCAAAAGTCACAACATAATAGTCCAGCTCCAGGCGCACAAAATGATCTAACATATGTAATCCTAATGTCAAAACTGTTTGGCAGAGGAGCGCGGG
Organism: Oreochromis aureus; assembly: GCF_013358895.1. NCBI lineage: Eukaryota > Metazoa > Chordata > Actinopteri > Cichliformes > Cichlidae > Oreochromis > Oreochromis aureus. The sequence continues at coordinate 73,654 of NW_024108933.1, read as the reverse complement.
AAAATTTTCACTAAAATATTAATATTTAAAAACTATAAAATTCATAAACACCAAAAGTCATAGCACACCATTCCAGATCCGGCCGCACAAAATGAGGTAACATATATGAAGCTTGTCTCAAAACTGCGGGCGTGATCGTGCGAAATTTAGGCGGAAGATGGAGAATAATAATAACTAGAAAAATTTGCATTTCCTCTGCGAAAATGCAGTGTGGATGCTGGAACGCTGAAGCTGTCTGCTGAAACTAGCTGAAAAAGCTGAAAAGTTGCAGAAATTGTAAAAACTTTGCAGAAGCAAAGGAACTTTGCTAAAATGTAGTGACTTAGCAGAACTGCAATATCTTAGAGGAAACATAATACTTGGCAGAAATACAATAGCATAGCAGAACTTAGCAGAAATATTGTAACTTACCAGAAACACGATAACTTCTCAAAATACAAGAATTTAGGAGAAATAGTATAAGATAACAGAAAGAATATATTTAGCCAAACATTCTTAAACATTACAGAAATACTATGATTTAGAAAAACAGTACAACATTGCAGAAATGCTGCGATTTACCAGAGATACTGTAATTTACTATTAATATTGAAATTTAAAAAAAAAAATACTATGTTTTAGCACAAATATTGTAATTTGACAGAAATACTATCAATCGGCAGAAATACTATGTTTCAGCAGAAATACTCTGGTTTAGCACAAATAGTATAACAAAGCAGTAATACAATTATATAGCAGAAATGCTATATTTAGAAAGAAAAAATGTAATATAGCAGAAATACTATGATTTAGCAGAAATACTATAATCAGCACATATACTGTAACATGACAGAAATTCCTCCACTTAGTAGTAATACTGTAACATAAAACAAATGTTATGATTTGGCACAAAAACCATAATTTGGCAAAATACTATGATTTAGCAGAAATACTATGATTGAGCAGAAGTACTAAGATGTAGTAAAAGTACTTTGATTTAACAGAAATACAATTATGGAGGAGTAATACTTTAAAATGGGAGAAATATTGATACACACACACACACATACACAGAGCCTAAAGGGAACAGTATTTGTGCCATGGAGTGTTAACAAGAATCTGAGGTCCATATTAGAAAAGCTGCTAAAATCATAAAAGTTTGCAGAATTGTAATAAATGATGAATATGAATTAGTGGTCTGTGATAGTGTATTAATTTGTGGGGGAAAAAAACATGTTGCCCAAGGTGTAATTGAACCCACGACCTTTGGGTTGCAGACCTGTGTCATTACCAACTGCGCCACTGGGAAAGAGAAGCGGCGCCTGGAAAACAGGGTGATGAGCAGTCAGAATTAGATTGCGGTGCGATGCGAAAACGCTGTTTTTGGAGTTACAAAGCGTCGTGTAACTCAAAAACTAGGTGGACTAGAAGCATAATTCTTGTACTGGGTGAATCACCGTACTTTCGTGTACTTTGACTGTGATTTGCATTGCTCTTTGTACATCTGTCGCTGAGATATGACGAGAGAAGAAAGGGCAGACCTCAGATATGATTGGCTGGCTGGGAAGCCGTGCAGGCCCTGATATGTAAATTTTATATGTATCAGTCCTCACAGAGGATTAGCCGCCTGGGGACCTGGCAGAAATATATACAAATAGTATGATTAAGCATAAATACTACATTTAGTAGAAATACTATGTTTTAGCACAAATACTATAAAATGGCAGAAATACTATAATTAAGCAGAAATACTATATTTGGCAGAAACACTATATTTAGTACAAATCTTATGAAATAGCAGAAATAGTATGATTTAGCAGAAATGCTGTATTTGGCACAAATCTCATAAAATAGCAGAAATAGTATGATTTAGCAGAAATGCTGTATTTAGCACGAATACTGGAAAGCAGCAGAAATGCTATGACTTAGCACAACAGTAATAACTTATAGAAAAATTGGAAAAGCAAAATGGACAGCTGGAAAAATCCTGAACATGCTAAGGGTCCCTCAAATCTAATTGTTAATTGAAAATAAAATCAGCAAAAAAAAGTATAACAGTGACACGATCACAAATATGGGCACATATGGAAACACACATGCACAGAGAGACACACACAGGACCAAATTCAGTCAACCAGTCTAAATATATTGAATTTAAGTGATATAATAAGATGCTCCCATCAAAGGCTCTCTCGCTCTCTCTCACACACACACACACACACACACACACACACACACACACACACACACACACACAGGCGTAAAGGGAACAGTATTTGTGCCATGGAGTGTTAACAAGAATCTGAGGTCCATATTACAAAAGCTGCTAAAATCATAAAAGGTTGCAGAATTGTAATAAATGATGAATATGAATTAGTGGTCTGTGATAGTGTATTAATTTGTAGGAAAAAACACATGTTGCCCAAGGTGTAATTGAACCCACGACCTTTGGGTTGCAGACCTGTGTCATTACCAACTGCGCCACTGGGAAAGAGAGCGGCGCCTGGAAAACAGGGTGATGAGCAGTCAGAATCAGATTGCGGTGAGAGGCGAAAAACGCCGTTTTTGCAGTTACAAAACGTCGTGTAACTCAAAAACTAGGTGGACTAGAAGCATAATTCTTGTACTGGGTGAATCAGCGGACTTTGGTGTACTTTGACTGTGATTTGCATTGCTCTTTGTACATCTGTCGCTGAGATATGACGAGAGAAGAAAGGGCAGACCTCAGATATGATTGGCTGGCTGGGAAGCCGTGCAGGCCCTGATATGTATTTGTATGTATGAGTCCTCACAGAGGATTAGCTGCCTGGGGACGTGGCAGAAATATATAGAAATAGTATGATTAAGCATAAATACTACATTTTTAGAAAAACTATATTAAGCACAAATCCTATAAAAAGCAGAAATACTATATTAAACAATATAAATATCCTCTAAAATCCTATAAAAGCAGTAAAGAGGCAAAGCGAAAACTGCCTTGACTTGCCCTCAAACAATGCTTTCTAACTCTAAATCTATTTGGAGTATCGATATCATTCTTTCACTGTAAGAGACAGCAGGCTTTGGTGAACACTCATGGAAATTTTCAGGTCTGTGTGTAAATCCATCAAAAAGATATGACGAGAGAAAAAGTGCCTCATTTCCAGAGTTTGAAATCTGAAGAAATCTGAGCGAGGGATGAATTTCCTACCCTCAAACAAACCCAATTCATGGCCAAATGGTAATAGGTGAGACAGAAATTCTTGAATTGTGAGCGTCAGGAGTGTCTGGAGATACATTGGCACAACCCTCATGTCTTAACTTTGCTGCGTTGAGATATGACGATTTGAAAATGCCTCTCATTAGAGAAATCCAGTGGTGATTTTGAACAAGCTCTCCATTGACTTTCTATGCAGTTTTCAGACTTTGTGTTGGTGTGAGGAGATTTGCCAAAATTCTATTATACAGAAACTGTAATCAGCACATATACTGTAACATTTTAGAAATTTCTCCACTTAGTAGTAATACTATAACATAACACAAATGTTATGATGAGTTTGGCTGGTACTCTGGTGCAGTCAGCACAATCTGGAGCTGAACACTCTTAAAACTGTAGAGATGACAGTGGACTTCAGGAGACATCCTCAACTCTGCCCCCCCTCATCATATCAGACAGCCCTGTGTCGACTGTGGAGATCTTCAAGTTGCTGGGTACCACCATCTCCCAGGACCTGAAGTGGAGACCAACATCAACTCCATCCTCAAAAAGACCCAGCAGAGGATGTACTTCCTGAGACAACTGGGAAGTACAGTCTTCCACAGGAGCTGCTGATCCAGTTCTACACTGCAGTCATTGAGTCTGTCCTGTGCTCCTCCATCACAGTCTGGTATGGTGCAGCCACTAAACAGGACAGGTGCAGACTGCAGCGGACTGTACCGGCAGCAGAAAGGATCATCGGCGCCCCCTGCCCTCCATCCAGGATCTGTACCTCTCAAGAACCAGGAAGCGGGCAGGAAAATCATCTGAACCCCTCACACCCTGGACACAGACTTTTGATCTGCTGCCCTCTGGCAGGCGGTGCAGAAGCCTGCAGACCAGGACCACCCGACACAGGAACAGTTTCTTTCCCTCGCCATCTCCCTTCTAAACAGTTGAACTGTCACACTGCTCCCACTGCCAGACTGCAACTGCACCTTATGTACATTCTGTAGTATTCATTCCACCTCATTTCATTTCTGTATTTTATGTATATACGTTTAGATTAGTTATTTGTAGTTGGGTTACACAGCTTTGTGTATGTATGTGTATGCATGTGTAATGTATATATAGATACGTGTGTGTGTGTGTGTGTGTGTGTGTGTGTGAGATTTACATTGCTGTGCTCGAGAGCCACCATCTACTGGAACCAAATTCCTTGTATTTGTCTGCACATATACTTGGCCAATAAACACGATTCTGACGATTTGGCACAAAAACCATGATTTGGCAAAAATACTATAATTTAGCAGAAATACTATGATTGAGCAGAAGTACTAAGATGTAGTAAAAGTACTTTGATTTAAGAGAAATACAATTATGGAGGAGTAATACTTTAAAATGGGAGAAATATTGATACACACACATTCACAGAGCCTAAAGGGAAGAGTATTTGTGCCATGGAGTGTTAAGAAGAATGTGAGGTCCATATTAGAAAAGCTGGTAAAAAGTTTTCATAATTGTAATAAATGATGAATATGAATTAGTGGTCTGTGATAGTGTATTAATTTGTAGGGCAAAAAACATGTTGTCCAAGGTGGAGTTGAACCAACGACCTTCGGGTTGCAGACCTGTGTCATTACCAGCTGCGCCAGTGGGAAAGACAGTGAGCTTTTGGGAAACAGGGTGATGAGCAATCAGAATTAGATCGCGGTGAGAGTCAAAGAGCGCCGTTTTTTGGAGTTACAAAACGTCGTGTAACTCAAAAACTAGGTGGACTAGAAGCATAATTCTTGTACTGGGTGAATCAGCGGACTTTGGTGTACTTTGACTGCGATTTTCATTGCCCTTTGTACATCCGTCGCTGAGATATGACGAGAGAAAGAAACTGCAGACCGCAGATATGATTGGCTGGCTGGGAAGCTGGCACAAATATATAGTAATAGTGTGATTAAGCATAAATACTACATTTAGCAGAAATACTGTATTAAGCACAAATCCTATAAAAAGCAGAAATGCTATATTAAGCACAAATCCTATAAAAAGCAGAAATACTATATTAAGCAATATAAATATCCTATAAAAATGGTATAAAAAGCAAAAATTCTGTAACATGATTTGGTAGAAAAACTATAATTAATCAGAAATACTATATTTGGCAGAAATACTATATTTAGCACAAATCTTATAAAATAGCAGAAATAGTATGATTCAGCACAATAGTAATAACTTAAACAGAAAAATTGGAAAAGCAAATTGGACAGCTGAAAATGTACTTGCTAAATGAAAAAAAACTCAGCAAAAAAAGTGTAACAGTCACACAATCACAAATATGGAAACATATGGAAACACACATGCACAGAGAGAGACACACACAGGATCAAATTCAGTCAACCAGTCTAAATATATTGAATTTAAATCATACAATAAGATGCTCCCATAAAACTCTGTCTCGCCCTCTCTTTCTCTCTCTCTGTCACACACACACACACACACACACACACACACACACACACACACACACACACACAGGAGAGGAGCAACTTGCTGGGTCATTCAAGCAGCCTGGGAGCTGCTAAATTTGAATCCACCAATCAGAGAGGCTGTGTACTTTTTCCCGCCAAAACAGGTGCAGCCGTTTTTACACACACTCAGAACAGAGAGGCAGGATTTTTGCAGTCTATTTCTCATAGTGAGGATTCCTCTCAAACAAATGGCTATAATTTCCTAACCGTAGGGGCTAGAACGGTCATTCTTACACCGTTTTGTTCAGAAGAGATGGGGGAATCTTACAGTATTAACAATTTATCATTAAAATATGAATTATTAAAGATATTTGACTTCTAATGCACCATAACTGAGTAGAGGCGAAGCAAAAACTGCCTTGACTTGCCCTCAAACAACGCTTTCTAACTCTAAATCTATTTGGAGTATCGATATCATTCTTTCACCGTAAGAGACAGCAGGCTTTGGTGAACAGTCATGGAAATTTTCAGGTCTCTGTGGAAATCCAAAAAAAGATATGACGAGAGAAAAAGTTGTTCATTTCCAGAGTTTGAAATCTGAAGAAATCTGAGCGAAGGACGAATTTCCTACCCTCAAACAAGTCTAACTCATTTCAGAACGGTAATAGGTGAGAAAAAAATTCTTGAATTGTGAGCGTCAGGAGTGTCTGAAGATATACGGGGACAAGCCTCATGTTTTAACTTCGGCCGTTAAGGAGATATGACGATTCGAATATGCCTCTCATTACAGAAATCAAGCGATGATTTTGAACAAACTCTCCATTGACTTTCTATGGAGAGTTTTCCGACTTTAATGTTGGTCTGAGGAGATTTGCCAAAATTCTATAAATCTCACAACAATGATGGTGACATTTTCTGAAAGCCAGCAAAAATACCTACGTTTTGATGTATAATTTGTGGAAGTTGAGTGAAAATTGAGCAAGTAGCAAGAAGTTGTTCGGACATGAAGAGAAGACTGCGAAACCTACAGTGGCACACTGGAAGCCAAGTGCATAGCAACCATAACAACGCATGTATTTTGTGAAAAATCACAAAAATGAAAGTCAAAACTTAAAGAGGGATAAGATGAAAACGGTAACAGATATGAAAAAGCTGAATCATTCATGAATAGCCCAATAATTTGTGAACATTTTAAAATTTGAATGGTTGTTCTAGGCGAAAGTATGAGAATGTAGTTAAGTTTCAAAAACAAGCAAGTTTTAGCAGAATTGTGGAAGTTTCCCATTCATTTCAATGGGACAAATTAAAGGAAAAAGCTTAATATTTTAAAAAAGTATAATAGCATAAAATACCAAAAGTCATAGCCATCATTAGCAGAAATAGCAGAATAGTTTAAAATTTGAGCGGTGAAAATCGGCTGAAAATTGTTAAAGTAGTTAAGTGCCAAAAAACGTACAAAAAGTGGCAACTAGAATAATAAAGTATAAAGAATAAAGAGAAACAGGAACTCAATAGTGTGGATGCTTAAAGCATCCACACAATAACTAAGCGAAAATTTCAGAAGAAATTTTATGTGTGCCTATGCCGCTGCTAATCACTGTAGTTTGCCATTCATACGGCTACAGAGAGCAAAACTCAGAAGAGCAGCCATTCTCCACCATGAACTATGGTAAAACAAACACCGCTCACGCTTCACAGATGACAGCTTACAGTTTTGTGTAAAGATGAAGTTACTTTATACAGCGCCGATTTGCAGACGCTGTGCACACAGGTTCATGAGCAGAAGTCCCATTGTACCACGGCAGACCCGACAATGTTTGCATGAACACACTTTGAAGCATTACATTATAGACCACTTTTCACACATGCATTCACTTTTGTTTTTGTTATTTTTACACAGTGTTCTGAATTATGAACAATGGTCTACAGCCAATCTTGTGTATTATTATACAAACTTTGGTTGTGAGATTCAGATAACTATTTAATAAAAGCTAAATATTTTATATGAGAGTAAGAAAGAAAAGTATATCTTTGTGTCCACCTTTCTCTGTTAATGCCCTAGCTCACCCCCTGGCAAAAGCTTTGCTAGATCCGCCCCTGCACAGTTACCAGCTGTCAGCTACACAAAAAAGGAGCTTGGTCTTTGTCTCTCAGAAACAACTCATAACTTCCTTCAACTCATTCATGTCACCTAAAGTGTAAACCTGTTTCTCCATCACCAGTTCAGCTCTGATGATTCAGTAAGGACATCTCCTGATTTCATCTTCATGCTCCAGCAAACATCAGCTGATACTAGAAATTAAAATCAAAAGAATTCTAACAACAGCTGATCAAGCTTAAAGCGTGCTGCTGTTGTTTAGCGCGATAAATAGGCGAACAGCCGATCATTGATCAGTTTCATGATTGACGTTTCAACACGCGAGAGAATGACAGGGGAGGCTTCGTAACGACAGAATAAATCATAATGTTTTCTCTGAATGTGGGGACGATTCCGTTTATGCGGCACGGCAACTCTATGAACTAACCCTAATGAATAAAATAAAGTCCAACGTCAGTAACTTAGTGCGCACACAGCTGTATATAAACACCCGTGGCATTACGATTGTAAAAGGTCAGCGAAAATAAATTACACCTAAACTCGGTTTATATCTGACCCAAATAGAGAGCAACCGGTGCTGACACGAGTTTCACCCGCCTCAATATAAGCCAAGCCTGGGTGCTTTTTCACGAAGGGTTGCTAGCGGCGCGAGCTAACTATGCTAAGCGGCGCTAGCTAGCTAACCGACTATCAGCAACACATAAGAGAACTGCTGCTAAATAAACTACACCTAAACTCGGTTTATATCTGACCCAAATAGAGAGCGACCGGGTGCTGACACGAGTTTCACCCGCTTCAATATAAGCCAAGACTGGGTGCTTTTTCACGAAGGGTTGCTAGCGGCGCGAGCTAACTATGCTAGCGGCGCTAGCTAGCTAGCCGACTATCAGCAACACATAAGAGAACTGCTGCTAAATAAACTCCACCTAAACTCTGTTTATATCTGACCCAAATAGAGTGCAGTTCATAACTTCTTACCTGAAATTCAGTTCACCTCACGCTCCTGCCTTCGCTTTCCCTGATCCATGATTGACCACCGCGTTAGCAATCGCCTGCCCGGCCTCATATGTCTCGTTGGCGGCATGTCCTTTCTGTCACACACACGGTGGGTAGCTGCCCTCTGTTGTAGCTCCACCACCAAACAACTCAGTTATTTTTTCCACATCCAGCTGTAACTCCGATTCTATGCGAGCATTTGCGAGAGACCGGGAGGTGAAAGGGAGAGAGAGAGTCCCTCGCTATCCATTTGCAGCCAAGTCGCGGCAGCTAGCTAGGTAGCCGGCTAGCTGTCAGGCAGGACCGCGTAGTCAGAGCACTGTCGCTAAATATGGGATGTCTTGATAAAACAAGCAGATATTTGAAGTTTACACACCTACATTCTCGCCTGAAAATATCTTAAAAGCTTATTTTGTGACCTAGAAACACGAATAAAAGACATATAAAACGAAGTGGTGGCCGCCATTGTTCACTCTGTAGAGGCGTGCTATGAATTGTGGGATATTGAGTTTTCCACCAAGCATTACCGTAACTTTTGAATGATTTGCGCAACCTTAAAAATTCCAATGGCTCCTGAAAGCAGCGACGCTGTGCGCACCGTTGAAATTGTCATCATTACGGTAATCCAAATAAGGGTACACAGGCTGTACCACTCCCGGCATACCACTAGAGAGCCAACACACCACAAATGAAGTCTGTTTATTTGGCGCCAAAAGATGAATTGGCCTAAATTTGCACTAAAATATTAATATTTAAAAACTATAAAAGTCATGAACACCAAAAGTCATGACATAATAGTCCAACTCCAACCGCACAAAATGATCTAACATATGTAACCCTAATGTCAAAGCTGTTCGGCAGAGGAGCGCGGAAAATTTTCACTAAAATATTAATATTTAAAAACTATAAAATTCACAAAGACCAAAAGTCATAGCACACCATTCCAGATCCGGCCGCACAAAATGAGGTAACATATATGAAGCTTGTCTCAAAACTGCGGGCGAGATTCGCTGCAAAATTTCAGGCGGAAACTGGAGAATAATAATAATAATAATAATAATAAATCCGAGGAATAGTAATATGTGTGCCTCTTGTCATAGGCACACATAATAATAAGAATAATAAATCCGACGAATAGTAATATGTGTGCCTCTTTCCATAGGCACACATAATAATAAATCCGACGAATAGTAATATGTGTGCCTCTTGGCATAGGCACACATAATAATAATAACTAGAAAGCGAAAATTTCAGAAGAAATTTTATGTGTGCCTATGCCGCTGCTAATCACTGTAGTTTGCCATTCATACGGCTACAGAGAGCAAAACTCAGAAGAGCAGCCATTCTCCACCATGAACTATGGTAAAACAAACACCGCTCACGCTTCACAGATGACAGCTTACAGTTTTGTGTAAAGATGAAGTTACTTTGTACAGCGCCGATTTGCAGGCGCTGTGCACACAGGTTCATGAGCAGAAGTCCCATTGTACCACGGCAGACCCGACAATGTTTGCATGAACACACTTTGAAGCATTACATTATAGACCACTTTTCACACATGCATTCACTTTTTGTTTTTGTTATTTTTACACAGTGTTCTGAATTATGAACAATGGTCTACAGCCAATCCTGTGTATTATTATACAAACTTTGGTTGTGAGATTCAGATAACTATTTAATAAAAGCTAAATATTTTATATGAGAGTAAGAAAGAAAAGTATATCTTTGTGTCCACCTTTCTCTGTTAATGCCCTAGCTTCCCCCTAAAAGCTTTGCTAGATCCGCCCCTGCACAGTTACCAGCTGTCAGCTACACAAAAAGGAGCTTGGTCTTTGTCTCTCAGAAACAACTCATAACTTCCCTTCAACTCATTCATGTCACCTAAAGTGTAAACCTGTTTCTCCATCACCAGTTCAGCTCTGATGATTCAGTAAGGACATCTCCTGATTTCATCTTCATGCTCCAGCAAACATCAGCTGATACTAGAAATTAAAATCAAAAGAATTCTAACAACAGCTGATCAAGCTTAAACGTGCTGCTGTTGTTTAGCGCGATAAATAAGAGCGAACAGCCGATCATTGATCAGTTTCATGATTGACGTTTCAACACGCGCGAGAGAATGACAGGGAGGCTTCGTAACGACAGAATAAATCATAATGTTTTCTCTGAATGTGGGACGATTCCGTTTATGCGGCACGGCAACTCTATGAACTAACCCTAATGAATAAAATAAAGTCCAACGTCAGTAACTTAATACGCACACAGCTGTATATAAACTCCCGTGGCATTACGATTGTAAAGGTCAACGAAAATAAATTACACCTAAACTCGGTTTATATCTGACCCAAATAGAGAGCGACCGGTGCTGACACGAGTTTCACCCGCCTCAATATAAGCCAAGCCTGGGTGCTTTTTCACGAAGGGTTGCTAGCGGCGCGCTGAGCTAACTATGCTAGCGGCGCTAGCTAACTAGCCGACTATCAGCAACACATAAGAGAACTGCTGCTAAATAAACTACACCTAAACTCGGTTTATATCTGACCCAAATAGAGTGCAGTTCATAACTTCTTACCTGAAATTCAGTTCACCTCACGCTCCTGCCTTCGCTTTCCCTGATCCATGACTGACCACCGCGTTAGCAATCGCCTGCCCGGCCTCATATGTCTCGTTGGCGGCATGTCCTTTCTGTCACACACGGTGGGTAGCTGCCCTCTGTTGTAGCTCCACCACCAAACAACTCAGTTATTTTTTCCACATCCAGCTGTAACTCCGATTCTATGCGAGCATTTGCGAGAGACCAGGAGGTGAAAGCGACAGAGAGAGTCCCTCGCTATCCATTTGCAGCCAAGTGCGCGCAGCTAGCTAGGTAGCCAGCTAGGTAGCCAGCTAGGTAACTGACTAGCTGTCAGGCAGGACCCGGCGTGGTCAGAGCACTGTCGCTAAATATGGGATGTCTTGATAAAACAAGCAGATATTTGAAGTTTACACACCTACATTCTCGCCTGAAAATATCTTAAAAGCTTATTTTGTGACCTAGAAACACGAATAAAGACATATAAAACGAAGTGGTGGCCGCCATTGTTCACTCTGTAGAGGCGTGCTATGAATTGTGGGATATTGAGTTTTCCACCAAGCATTACCGTAACTTTTGAATGATTTGCGCAACCTTAAAAATTCCAAGGGCTCCTGAAAGCAGCGACGCTGTGCGCACCGTTGAAATTGTCATCATTACGGTAATCCAAATAAGGGTACACAGGCTGTACCACTCCCGGCATACCACTAGAGAGAGCCAACACACCACAAATGAAGTCTGTTTATTTGGCGCCAAAAGATGAATTGGCCTAAATTTGCACTAAAATATTAATATTTAAAAACTATAAAAGTTATAAACACCAAAAGTCATAACATAATAGTCCAGCTCAGCCGCACAAAATGATCTAACATATGTAACCCTAATGTCAAAACTGTTTGGCAGAGGAGCGCGGAAAATTTTCACTAAAATATTAATATTTAAAAACTATAAAATTCATAAACACCAAAAGTCATAGCACACCATTCCAGATCCGGCCGCACAAAATGAGGTAACATATATGAAGCTTGTCTCAAAACTGCGAGGCGAGATTAAGCTGCAAAATTTCAGGCGGAAACTGGAGAATAATAATAATAATAATAATAATAATAATAAATCCGACGAATAGTAATATGTGTGCCTCTTTCCATAGGCACACATAATAAGAATAATAAATCCGACGAATAGTAATATGTGTGCCTCTTGGCATAGGCACACATAATAATAATAATAATAATAATAAATCCGAGGAATAGTAATATGTGTGCCTCTTGTCATAGGCACACATAATAATAATAATAATAATAATAATAAATCCGACGAATAGTAATATGTGTGCCTCTTGGCATAGGCACACATAATAATAATAATAATAATAAATCCGAGGAATAGTAATATGTGTGCCTCTTGGCATAGGCACACATAATAAATCCGAGGAATAGTAATATGTGTGCCTCTTGGCATAGGCACACATAATAATAATAAATCCGACGAATAGTAATATGTGTGCCTCTTGTCATAGGCACACATAATAATAAATCCGACGAATAGTAATATGTGTGCCTCTTTCCATAGGCACACATAATAATAAATCCGACGAATAGTAATATGTGTGCCTCTTGGCATAGGCACACATAATAATAATAAAGTAGAATAAAGAATAAAGAGAAACAGGAACTCAATAGTGTGGATGCATAAAGCATCCACACAATAAAGAATAAAGAGAAACAGGAACTCAATAGTGTGGAAGCCCTTGAGGGCATCCACACAATTACCACCGAATTCTTATAACTGGTTGTGTCACTCTTCGCAGCAAGAACTGCAATCCTCTGCATTTCAGTCTTTGAAATATCTGGCAATTATTTTGTCATATCACTCTGGATCAGGGCTGGACTGGGACAAAAAATCGGCCTGGGCATTTTGACAAGAGACCGGCCCACCAGGTATTATAGGAAAAACCATAAAGCCTTTGAATGAAAACAAACGCTGTTGTCACAGTGATGTACACTGTCCTGTTGGTATATATGTATCAATCTAATAAACTACACCATCCTCCCTATTCTGGTATTCTAAACAGTACTTAGCGAAACCCAAAGACTGCTTGGTCAAGTTAACCTCCTGAACTATATACAACACATGGTGGAAACCTGAAATTAAGACAGAGAGGACTAGAGGTGAGACATGATCATTACTGAATATTAAAAATAATAAATGACAGATTTAGATATATTTTCATGAACTATTCATTTGCCACATCAATAAACAGCATGGCAGGGTAAAATATTTTTTCTAACATGGCAACCTTTAAAAAGTGAAAGGAAATAGACAGGTGAGAAAGAATAAAACTTAATTGACTTTTTGATGGCATTTTACACACAGTACTGGTACAGAATCTGGGAAAATACTGGCATCATATACAGTACTTATTTCTGAAGAAATTATGATGGGACCCTGAAAAAAAATTACTATGTACAATAATGGATTTCTATACATTTTAGATCAGATGAAAAAGTTTGTTGTAAGATTCAGATAATTATTTATTAAAAAATAGACATTTTAAATGAGAATAAGAAAGAAAAGTATTTCTTTGTGCCCCCCTTTCCCTGTTAATGCCCTGCCTGGCCCCCTGGCAAAACTTTGCTAGACCCGCCCCTGCACAGTTACCAGCTGTCAGCAACATAAAAAAAGGATCCTGGTGTTATTTGTCTCTCAGAAACAGTTCATAACTCATTCATGTCACCTAAAAGGTAAACCTGTTTCTCCATCACCTGTTCAGCTCTGATGATTTAGTAAGGACATCTCCTGGTTTCATCTGCATGTTTCCCTCTCACCAGATATCCAAACCGATATCATGACCAGCAGCTTTTACAGCTGTGGCTCCAGCAAACATCAGCTGATACTAGAAATTAATATTAAATAAATTCTAACAACAGCTGATCAAGCTTAAACGTGCTGCTGTTGTTTAGCGCGACATCCGCTGGTTTCTTCTTTCTGGCACAAAGTGGGCGATAAACAAACAAGAGAGAAAAGCCGATCAGCTGATCATTGATCAGTTTCATGACTGAAATAACAACAGGGGAGAGAGGAAGAGAGAATGAGAGAAGAAGAAACAGCTGCAGCATAAAGACAGAATAAATCCAGCTTTGTCTTTTTCATTCTAGCTGAAGTACGGGACAAATCGCGTTCCTTTTCAGCTCAACACAAATATTGACTCTGAATACCAGACGATTGGAAACTAACTAACCTTATGAATAAAATAAATTTCAACATCGGTAACATCATAGCACCCGCCCAGCAGTATATAAACTCCGTCATGCTAGCTAGTACACGTAGGAGTTATTGTAACTGACTGTAAAAAGTCAGCATAACGAAAATAAACGCCACCTAAACTTGGTTTATATCTGACCCAGATAGACTGCAGGTCATAACTTCTTACCTGAAGTTCAGTTCACCTGATACTCGGACCAACACCAGCGGCCGCCTCGGGTCTCTCCTCCTCCTCCCTCACCTTTCCGTCATCCACCTGCCAGCGTGTTGCACCTGCTGGCCTCCACCACTGCTAATGTTGCTCAATCTGTGGAAGCTCCGCAATAGCCACCACCAAGCAACTGAGTTATTTTACACATCTCCCAGCATCTGGCCAATCCACCACCTTTCAGTGTTTATACCGTTACGACCCCCCCTCAAAAAAACCCCCATCGGCCCATAAAAGCGAAAAATCACCATCGGCCCCAGTCCAGCTATGCTCTGGACAAATTTTAGCCACCCTGTTTGCAGAATCTTGCATAAAGGCTTGTGCAAGGAAGAACGACAGATTAGCAGTGAGAATTAAAATACCCAGAGTGAAGGCTAATTGGCCAAAGGAAGGCATGCAGAAAGATGATTAGACGAGACCAGTGATGTCAGCAATGAGCTTGAAAGCAGGGGAAAGGGGAAATAATGTAAAGCATAGATTAGCCACCAAACACCCAGGAAGCACAGATGTGTCATTACAGATCTTCCTTATTGAACAACTTATTGACCTCATGAAACATAAAGAACCATTAAAAAAATCTGATAAATTTATATTTGAGGCAATGTTATACTCCAATCAAACAGACTTTCAGAAAGAAGCATGATAAAATGTAAGTCTTATTATGAATAGAACGTAACTTTTCACCTAAAGTTTTGTTATCAATTAATTTTTTTTACACATTTTTTTGTTTAATGTGATATAGTTTATTTGGCAAGAATCTAATGCATCACCTTAGTTCTTGTCTTCCTTTCCATAAATGGATAGTCTGACAGTGCTGACATTTAACAGGGTGTGGTTATTTGCTAGGAGGCTTTTTGAAGAGATGCAAATGCTCAGGTTCTGAAAGCAGATTAGGAAATTGAGCTATGAAAGAAAGGCTCAGCACTCGGAAGTATAGGAATCGAGAGTCTGTTCTTGTGGAGAATGCATAAACTTCACACTTATGCTACTGTCCAGTTTTAAAGCTTCCATTAATCAGTTTTTAAATGTAAAACAATATTGGGTTATCTCAAAAGGGGTATCTACATATAAGTTATTATTTATTGTTATTAAATTATATGAGGAAGCTTTCCTGTCCTTTGGCTATGACTCACAGTGACTGACAGTGTTGTCACTTCAGGGGGCGTGGTTATATGGATCACTTGGTAGGAGGCTCTTTGAAGAAATACAAAAGCTCAGGTTCTGAAAGCAAATGAGAAAGTTGAGCCGAGAAAGTAAGGATTAACAGCAGCTTTTTCTCTCACAAGACTGATCAGCAATTTGAATTCATGATGCAGCTTTATGCAGCTCTGATCCTGAGTGTGACTCTGTCTGCAGGTAAGAAAAAATTTATTGATGTTTAAAGGTAACTAGTTAAAGAAATGGTTTAACAGTTCAATAATGAGTTATATAACCAGCTGGTGAGGAAACGGAAATGAACACATTATATATTTTTTGCTTAATAATTGAAACTTAAGGTAAAAAACAACTGTTTGTGGTTTTAAAGATATGTAGAATACATCAGACTTTAAAGGAGTAATTTCCTGTTTAAGAAACAGGCTTAAAAATACAAACATATTTACTTATTTTGTGGTCAGTAGAGGAAATATTTTCCAGACTGAGAAGACTTCTTAAGATTTCACTTCTTATATATGACCCAATTTCTGGCAACTCTCTCAAAGGGCATAAAAAAACTCCCAATAATTTCTAATGTGTGTGAAACTGTGTTCTTTTTATTTCTATAGCATGTGGATTAAGATGCTACACATGCTTAGCTGCCGATCCTAAATCCTCCACAGACACCAAAGCTTGTGCTTTTGGCTTCGACCATTGTTACTCTCTCACAGTAGACGGTGAGTTGTTATCTCATATGACAAGCTCTACCCTAAAACTAAACACAAATGCTGAATGTCTGCTGACTCTTAGTCACATCATGTTTTGTAAAGTTTCTGTCTGAGAATTTTCCCCTCATGTCTTACAGGTCTTAATGCAGTTACAAAGGGCTGCCAAACCAGTGCATTATGTGTTGGGCCTATATCTTGCTGTGAAGGGAACCTGTGTAACAGCGGTATTCCAACTGGTCCCAGTGCCATCCTGCTGCTGGTATCTTCAGCCATCCTCAAATTTCTTTTCTGAGGCTGTGGAATGATGTTGTTTCCCTGCTGCACTGTTTTCTGATTCTATTTTGTATCAGTAGGGAAGAAATAAACAACTTTGAAGTGCCTGAAATACACCTGTTATTGCTATTTTCATCTGTCATTCAGGGAAGTTTAGGGTTTGACCTATCAAAATACTGCATCGCGTGAATGTAATGTTTTCCTAAAGCAAATAAAAGTACAGAAAATATATTTTCATATTTTGAATACTTTGAACTGTGTTTGGGAATATGGCAGAGTCTTTTTGTTTATTTAATTTTACTAAATTCCTCTGTAATGTAACCAGCTGTTAATTTTGTTTGTTTTAAAAACTATAATTTTACAGATTTCTTTTACAAATGTACAGAGTACTTCTTATTATACTTTAAGAGGAATTTGACGCAAGAAAGTCATCACTTCCTAACCACCGAAGGTCCAGATTTTTTGCTGTATTTATGTTATCTCAGTTGAAACTTTCATTTATTTTCAAATAGCACACCTTAAGTAGATCGTTTATAAGTTGAAGATTCTTGGTTTCCTTGTTTACAATTTTATTTTCAATAATTTGAAACTTATAAGCTGAATCATCACTGTATTTGACAATTACAACTTGCCATTTAATTCTTCTGATTTTAGGGTGTAATCAAGCAGACAGCGTCTCATTCAAGCTCTCTTTTTATTTTGTTTTTTATTATAAAACTCATTGCTGCAGCCAGGAGCTATACAAAACTGACCCCCTTAGACTGCCTTTTAGCCCCCCCCCCCCACTGAGCTATCTGCTCTGTCTCTAGTTAGCTAACATAAACTAATGTAAGTCTATCAGCAGGAACAAACACAAAGGCATAGTTCCCTTACATAAGTTAATGAGACTCAGATGAGAGCCTTCACATTCAACTCTAGGCAGTTTTCTTTTTTGTATATGAGGACTTGTACTGATATTAAACATATTTACAAAAAATACAATGAAAATGACATTTTTATTGTGAAAATAATTTTATGTTATAAAATAACATAAATGCTGAATGTCTGCTGGCTGAAGTTGGAAGTTTTCTCAGCATTTTCTCCTTATGTTTTACACATTTTAGTGTAGTTTCACTGCCAAACCAGTGCATTATGTGTTGGGCCTATGTTTTGCTGTGAAAGAGACCTGTGTAACAGTGCTATTCCAACTGGTCCCAGTGCCATCCTGTTGCTGGTATCTTCAGCAATCCTCAAATTTCTTTTCTGAGGCTGTGGAGTGATGTTGTTTTCCTGCTGCATTTCAGATTCTGTATCAGTGGGGAAGAAATAAACAACTTTGAAGTGCTTGATATGAAATAAAACTGTCACTGATATTTTCATCTATTATTCAGGAAAGTTCAGGGTTTGACCTATCCAAATACTGTATTGCGTGAATGTAATGTTTTCCTAAAGCAAATAAAAATGTAAACAGAAATTTGCATATTTTGAATACTTTGAACTGTGTTTGGGAATATGTCAGAGTCTTTTGGTTTATTTAATTTTACTACAGCCAATGAGGACTCAGAGCACAGGTAGGCTGCTGTGTGATGTATTTGTTTTTAAACAAAATAAAAGGGAACAAACTTAAGGTCACTTTAAAGACAAGTACTTCTTTGTATACTTCAACAGGAACTCAACATTAGGGAAATCACATCATAATTATTTCCTAAATCTAAGAGTCGGATAAGAGTTTTTAGTTAGGTGTGTTATCTCTAAGATCAGATCAGAGCAGCACACTGGTTGTTATCACTGTTTTGCTTCACAGCAATGAAGTCCTGAGTTTGACTCCACCATTTAGCCGGGGCTTTGGGTTTGGAGTTTGCATGTTGTACTTCCCTGTCTCTGGCCTAACAAAGGCTGGGATAGGCTTGCAGGAAAGGAAATGTTGTTCCTCTTTCTTACATTATAATAAAACTATGTAGTCCACATAATAGTTTTAGGGTGATGGACTATATTGGAGAGACTCTTCAAATGTTGTTTCTCGTAGTTATGTCAATCTTGTGCCAAATTCCAAACATAGAAGATAATTTTGCATGCCCAGACATGATTTGTACAGTGGTTTTTGAGAATTTTCACCTCATGCCTTCATGGTTATAATGTGTTAAAAAAAAAAGGTGGAAACTACATGCGAAAAACCCTTTGGTTTAATATTAAAATACATAGTCAACAAGTCTGCCATCTTTTTTTAAGTTGTTGCTGAACATTGCAAACGTGTGTTTGCACTGATTAGTTCTGCAGCACTATACTCTACACTCTGAAGTCTTGCTCTGTCTGCCTTAGTGCAGCTGCCATACCATACTGTGATGCAATATGTTAGCAGCCTCTCAATGGACATGCGGTAGAAGGTCAGCAGCAGGTTGGAGTCCAGTTTGTACTTCCTGAGGACCCTCAGGAAGTGCAGCCGCTGTTTGGCATTCTTGACGACCGTTGAGATGTTGCCTGTCCAGGAGATGTCAGCAGAGATGAGGACACCAAGAAACCGGAAGGTGTGGACCCTCTCCACACACTCCTCTGATGTATAGGGGGGCTAAGTCAGTGCTGTGGCTTCTGAAGTTGACAATGACCTCTTTGGTTTTCTTAGTGTTCAGTGTCAGGTTGTTTTCTGAACACCATGCTGCCAACTTGTGATGGCAGACTTCTTCGGCATTGGGATTGTGGCTGATTTTAGACAGGATGGGATGGCTGCCTAATCTAGTGAGAGGTTGAAGATGGCAAGATAGCACCTTGCCAGGTTCTCCGTCTGGACCGGCAGCCTTCCTGGGATTCACTGCTAGCAACACACGTCTGACATCGTGTGCCGTTACAGTGAGTGGGACGGTGCGCCAGCCATGTGAGGATGAGGATGGGAGCAGGGCTGAAGCAGATGAGTGCTGCTGTTGTGGTGTTTCAAAGCTTGCGAAGAAGCCGTTTATTTCCTCTGCTAGCTGCACACTCAGGTTTTCACATTACACAATAGAAACGAAACCAAATGCTGAAGAAATGTATTTTGTATAAACAGCTTTTACATGTATTCTAGCATAAATTTTCCATCCAATGTTAATGTAATTACAGTATACTTTTGCTTACAGAACTTATCAAGCACATACTGATAGATGTGAATACTGAACGAATTTAACAAAACGCTTGCACTTTGTGTAATATTGCTGTAATACAACATTAATACACTTCACTTTGCTATATTTGTCCATGAAACATTTTAAAGCAAAAATAAATCTGCTGCTCTAAGACCACTTTATATATACTTTTATATCATTTTCACTTAAAACTATCCTGTGTGTAGTGAAGTAGATTCTGGGGTAGGATTTTACATGATGTCCACAAACGCACCACTAACATCCACACCTTCCCAGTTGACAATTAGCAGGCTTATAAGAAACAGCTGCGCTTCACTACCAGAAGGAGGCATTTGGCAGTCTTGTCCATCCAAGGTGGCTGCGAGCATTAGGCAGCTAAGCGCTGCAGATCTCTCCAGGAAAGCTACTCAGTTTAGTATTGCCCTTTAGAGAGTGGTAAGTGGGACTCTTTCGTTATCATAATGTGGCATGTAGTAGGGTGGACTTTGACAACTGTTTCCCTCTTTTGTTGCAGGTGTGCACTATACTGCTGCTGTCTTGTCATATGCTGTTTTGTTTGTTATGCAATGCTTTTATAACGAACAGTAATTTGGGGTGTATTTGTTTTATGTAGATCTTTTACTAATTTGTTTAACGTTTTATCCTTTCTTTTATTGCTTTAGTGGAGGTGCGGCAGCTTGTTGAGGGGCTAGGCACGTGAGGTGGAGTCCCCTCCCCAATGCATGCGAGTGTACACACCGGGCATAGGTAGATTGCACCATTTAGTGTGAGTGAGGTCTGCAGTGAAATCACACGGGTGAGTAATTGGTGGCACCCTTGGGCACTCCTCCCTGTAGGTTGCCTCCTCAAGTGGCCGGTCTCCACCATTTTGTTTAGTTATTCTTTTAACATGTTGTGGTTGTTTTTAGGGTAGCATCGTGGTAGGGAGTCCGGTCGTTTTGTTAATAAAGTGTTTTAATTATCTATTTTGCCGTCTCAACCCTGCTACCTTAGGTGCCTTTTTGATTTTATAATTCTGTTTGGTTTTTTGTTTGGTTTTTTTAGTCAGTAGCGGTTTTTGATACGGGCGGTTGCCCGGGGCGGCATCACAGCCATCGGCAAAAAAAAAAAAAAAAAAAAAATTTACTCGTATTCGTGCTGCCCCGACATGATGCCATACTGGGAATGGCATAGCCACCGATCGGCTTTCTATCGCCCATTTGCTGGGAGTAAGGGCGCCCTCCGTTAGTGAGGTGCGCCTGCTGCTTGCGGCACAGGGAGGAGAGGGCGGGGCGGCGGGGGATTCACTCGCTGGCTGGAGCAGCATCTAATAACCAACTCGCAAAATAAAACAAAAATAAAAACAAACCAACAAACACCACCAGACATTATGATGCAGACTTATAATTTGCACCGATGTTTTTTCAAAATTCTATACGCAAAAAGTGAGCGCGAGAGCCCTCGGTGCGCCTGCTCGCTGCTGAAGTCAAAGTAAACTTTATTGTCATCTCCGCTACATACAGTCCAGTATGTAGAGAGACGAGACGACGAGGCTCCAGTTACAGCAGTGCAAGTAAACAAACAATAAATATAAGAAGAGTAAGAAAATAAGGACCAGGGGTGAAGGGATCAATAACAATTTATAATTTACAGTTTGATGATTTAAAGTCTCACACAATCTGTCGAAAGGGGAGGGAGACATGCTGCTTCCAAATAGAGCACATTTTATTCATGATGTTGTAAATCCAAGCCCATTATGTATTCATGATTTGAATCCTGGGTTGTGCAAAATCCCAGAAATAAACCCCAGACAAAGTGAATCTGTGAACTAAGGTGTAGGTCTATTAGGTTATGTTGTGGTGATCCTCGATTTGGGGGATGGGTGTTCATACTGGAGTGCAAAATGAAAACCAATGGAAGATGGACAAGAAAAGTTCAAAGCCATCAGGTCCTCAGTTTAGAAAAAAGAGAAAAGAAGAGGAGAAACGAGCAAAAGATACAGGTAAGCAGATGTGTCATTGGATAACAGCAGGTCATCCTGAAACAATCGGAATCAGAATACTTTATTAATCCCTATGGAAATTATGTGGGTTACAGTTGCTCCAAGAAGAAATGGTAAAAATAGTAACAGTAACAGACTAAACTCCAAACAATACATTGTGTTACAGATTTTACCCATTTAAGAAATAGCACTAATATATACAGATCACTCAATTAAAAATATCAAGGATTAACAGAGGTGATTATAAATAAATATCAAGAAAATTGACAAGAGTATTACAGAGTAGAAAAGAGCGTGTGTAAAAAGGGTGTAACAATTGGGGGGGGGGAGGGCACCAAAGGGAGTGTTCGCCTGGGGCGCCAAACAGGCTAGGACCGCCACTGTTTTTAGTAGTAGTTCTTAATAAACTTTGATTTGTAAAATTCATCTGTCTCACCTCTGCCGTTAATAACGAGTCTGTGGGCTTTGGTAGCCAGTGTAATACATACTTTGGCTAGAGAAATCTTTCCTGGGGTGTAACTCCCTCCCCCAGGTGGCGTTGTCAACATCTTAGTTACCGTCCCCGGTTATTCCTCAATCGCGCCACTACATAAAGTAGAGAATGACGGGAGTTTGTTTTACAATGACAACTCTCTAAGTCACACTTACTTCCTGTGCCTGTACACAAATGGACCACAACAGAAAAGTTCTAACAATTTGTTGTAACACCCCGTTGTGCTCTGTTCAAATGGTCTGTAATGAGACAAAACACAGAATTCAAATTAAAACAGCTAGCCAAGCTTAAACCAAGGGTACCTTAAATTTATAGGCACACTGAACATGGCAAGTTTCCCTCATGCTGCAGACACCTAAAGATGTGTGAGCACATGTAGAGAGCAAAGTTATTTTTCATTTGATATGATAGTTTATTCAGTAACACTACAGCATAGTTTTAGTTCTTTCATTTGCAAAAATGGTGTCTGGCAGTGATGTCATGGAGCGGGCACAGTTATTCATGAAACTGTGTAGGAGGCTTTTTTGAAGACATGCACACCCTCAGGTTCTTAGAACAAGCAGATTGAGCTTGAAAAGAGAGACTTAGCAGCAGCTTTCTCTCTCACAAGACTGATCAGCAATTTGAGTTCATGATGCAGCTTTATGGAGCTCTGATCCTGTGTGTGACTCTGTCTTCAGGTAAGAAGTTGGTCCTTTCTCTTTGATATGCATATGCATGCGCGTGCAGTGTTGAGACGGTTACTTTTAAGGAGCTGACTGCAGCGTTTGCAGAGAATGTCATGTCTATCTGCTATCAGGCCCGACATACAGGAGCTAAAAACGGACCTTTCCTCAGACATAGCAACCATTCGGCAGGAATTCACCGGGCTCAGAAGTACAGTTACGGAGATGGAGCAGTCCCTCGCTACATGCACTGATGATATTGTCCATATCCAAGCCAAAGTGGATGCTATGTCAAAAGAGCTGGCCAAATTGGAGGATAAATGTGAGGATTTAAAGTCCAGGTCTCGCCGTAATATACGGACTGTTAGTGTGCCAGAGGAGAACATCCGGTCTACTACAGATGTGTCCATGCTTTTGCTGGAGGCACTTCAGCTTGGGAAGGAGCCGCTTGTGGACAGAGCACACCGAACTCTGCCCCTCCAAACCTAACACAGGTGAACGTCCCCACACTATGGATGTGAAGCTGCATTATTATGTGGACTGTGCTAGGATTCTTCAGATAGCCAGGGAGCTGCAGAGGGAACAGATAAATAACATGACCAGTTCTGTCTTCCCTGATCACACCGCTAAGACAGCGCGGGCCCGTGCGGCTTTTAATGAGGTCCGTCGCCAGCTTTGTGGCATCCAGGGAGTCCGATTAGGGATACTCTATCCGGCCAGGTTACGGATCACATTTCCTTCTTTGGGGGTGAAGGAAAAAGTATTTTTATCTATCTGCAATGATCAGCACTTCAGGCAATAGTTGTATTAGATTTTTAATTTGGAGTGCAAAAGGTATGAATAGCCCAATTAAACGATCTAAAATATTCTCACATCATAAACGTCTGTGATGTAATGGTTTTGCAAGAGACCCATTTGCGGAATAGACTTGGACTCAAGTGTCCATGGGTGGGACATGCATTGAGCAGCTATGGATTATATTGTTATATGTACCGGTATAGGTGATACTGTGCTGCTGTTCTGTGTCCGCATTTCTAAATAGGCAGGTGTGTATGTGTTTGGCTGTAGGATGGATGTCAAGCACCTGCAGGCCTGGTGGGTGTGGCCCTGCTAGGGGACTGGCCACACCCGAAGCTCCTGCCACACACCTGCTGCTGATCAGGGCTCGTCGGGGGAGCTACTTAGGAGAGTCTTGGAGCTCCCACCAACGCGGGATCATTACGTGTGACTCCACGTTAGTCATCCAGTTGAGCTTAGTTAGTGTGTATGCCCGCGGTTGTATGTGTCCTGACGGCTGCTTCTGTTGTGTCCTCAGGAGAGGTGTGGAGTGCCAGACAGCAGCCAGCACAGGGAGTGCTGAGACACAGGAGAGCACAAAGACACGGACTAGTCAGGGAAAGACGCGACACAGGAGTCAGGGGAGAGCACGGGGATTTATTGTTGTTTTCTCCATACACTGTAAATAAACGCACTGTTTACACACAGAGCTCCGCGCCTGGGTCCTCCTTCCCTACATCCCCACGGTTTGCCCTGCCAAACCGTGACAGCATTTCATTCAATGTTTAATTCAAAAGCCAGGGGTGTGGTTATCTTAATAAACAAAAAGGTGCAGTTTACGGCCTCTGAAAGCTGACAAAAACGGGAGATATTTGTACATGGTGCCTACAACAATCAATGTACCTGTCCTCTTAGTCCAGAGGTTTCCAAAGTGTGGGGCCCGTATGAAAAGAAAACAAAAACGCTTGGACACTGCTAGCATAATGGACAGGTTTTTAGACGGGGCTCCCACACGAACGCAAAGCAGGAGAAGACTAAAAAATATGGTGAAGCATATCTTCCCTTTGGCTTCACCTGCACAAGTGCCAAGGTAGGTCTCCCCTGCAGAATTGGGTTTCCCTGCATCGGGAGCATGCGCTTGGCTCTCGAAATCACAAACAGTATCCCACAGTTGTTTGTTTTTGAACCCATTTTGCACAGAGAGGCATTTTTTGAAAAATGTATTGACAGCAATGTTGAATATTATTACACAGGAAAAAAACAACTACACATAAAATAATTACACCGTGATGCCTCTGCCTTTCTAAATGGAGGGACAGTAACTGCGTCTGTATATGTAAGCGTGTAAAAACTGCAGATAGTAAGATTAACAGTATTTTGTCTCTATCTGCCATTCTGCAATTCATCTCATGTAAACAATAACGTGGTGCACAGCGTGACATGAAAAAAAAAAGCACATACCTTTGACGTTGCATGACAAACTCTGTATTCCTCGTCCACACGTAAACGCAAAAAAGGAGTTTTAAAAAATCTCCATTTTCGGTGATTCGAAACGCCATCCTGCTGCTGGTATCTTCAGCCATCCTCAAATTTCTTTTCTGAGCCTGTAGAATGAGGTTTCCATACTGCATTTTTTCTTATTCTATTTTGTACAACTAGAGAAGAAAATAAAAAAACATAAAAATGCCATGATATGAAACAAAAATGTCATTGCTATTTTGATCTGTCATTTAAAGTAATCCACAGTCTGCCCTCTTCAGATGCTTTATTGCTTGAATGTTAACTTTTCCTAAATCAAAGAACAATAAACAAAGGTCTTTTTTTCTTTTTATTATAGCCAAGGAGCACCAGAACACAGGTATGTTGCTTTGTGATGTAACTATCCGTCCATCCATCCATCCATCTTCATCCGCTTTATCCGAGGCCGGGTCATGGGGCAGCAGCCTAAGCAGAGAAGCCCAGACCTCCCTCTCCCAGCCAGCCACCTCCTCCAGCTTATCCGGGGGAACACCAAGGCGTTCCCAGGCCAGCCGAGATGTAATCTCTCCAACGTGTCCTGGGTCTGCCCGGGGCCTCCTCCGGTGGGACATGCCCTGAACACCTCACCCAGGAGGCGCCCAGGAGGCATCCTTGTCAGATGCCCGAACCACCTCAACTGGCTCCTTTCGATGTGGAGGAGCAGCGGCTCTACTCTGAGCCCCTCCCGGATGGCCGAACTTCTCACCCTATCTCTAAGGGAGGCCAGCCACCCTTCGGAGGAAGCTCATTTCTGCCGCTTGTATCCGCGATCTCGTTTTTTCGGTCACTACCCACAGCTCGTGGCCATAGGTGAGGGTAGGGACGTAGATCGACCGGTAAATTGAGAGCTTCGCTTTTACACTCAGCTCCCTCTACACCACTATTTATTTTAAAACAAAAGTAAAAGGTAAACACTTCATGCCAATTTACAGAGTACTACTTCGTATATTTAAAGGAACTCAACATGAGGAAGTCACCACTTAAATATCTCATGAATGCCAGAGGTTCAAGTAACAGTTCTTCGCTCTAATTGTGTTATCTCAGTTTACATTTTCACTTATTCCCAAATAGCTCATTTTGGCAGGTTAAGTTGATCGGATTTTGACAAGTTGAACATTCTTGGTTTCCTTGTTGTAAAAACAACTGTTGGTGTATGAGGCTTTAATATTTACCAGACTTTAAAGAAGCTATTTCCTTGTTGTTTTAAGAAAGAAAATAGAAGCTTACAAAATATAAAAGCATATTTCCTAACTTTATAAACACCAGTCCATTTGTTATACTGCGATTAAAAGGGAAAAAAGAAATCTTTCACCTGCACAGTTCTGCTTACTGCTGCATTTGTCATTGGACCATCGTGGCAACATGTAACATATCTCATCTCAATTTATCTTGTTTTCATTAAACACCAAGGCTCTAAAAAGTTTTTAAGTTATAATTATGACTTGCTTGCAGTCAAAAATATGCAAATCAAGATTAAAACCTCTGAACTTTTATCTAGTGGCTGACATTCTGTAGAAAAAAAATAGCTGTTTCTTCAGATGGAAATGATGTCATTTTTCAAGATAATGTCTGCAGAGACAAACATGCATTTTGGCGCTTGTATAGAGTTTGAAAGATTGTTTCAGTTATCTGCTGCACTAAAACACAAGACTGCCCCCTGGTGCTGCCTCCTTTCTGCTTTGCCCTTCTCTCTTCTGGAGTGGATGGAGATTGCCTGAGTATAAATGCAGCACACCTGAGCAGGCTGGGCTTAGTGAATTATAAAGCAGCCCTCCCAGATCTGCTTCCTCTTCTCCTAATCCTTTTTTTCTTTTTGTTTCATGCATACAATCCTTCATTTGTTTACCGCTCATTTAGACAATGCACACATTGCTGACTGCTGACAGTCACTTTATTGTTCATATTCTTAAATTAAAGGATTGCGATTAAATCAATATTATAAATGCAGTCTACAATATATACGTTGCAGAAGAGTCCAAGTGACAAAGGAAACGAGTTAAGCTTTCTCTAAAGGACCTCTCCACCTTTTAGAAACTGAAAGGCTAAGCCCAGTGTTGTCAGCAGCATCATCCGGGAAGAAACAAAGGCAGAGTGATGAGTAACTGATAACAAGGGGGGGGAAGCGTGACTTTTCACATCATAACAGTTTTTATTTATTTTTGTTTCTGCAGGGAGTTCACTTCTCTCAGTTTTCAAGACAGGAGGAGGAGGAGGAGGAAAGTGTTCAGAGCTTGGTCCTCCGTTGGACTCTAGCACCTCCTCCAGGCACTCGAAGAGCATATACACTCCACTTGAGCAGCAGGTGATCCAGCTGAAACAGCAGTATAAGGATGCTTTGTTGGCTGTGGAGTGCGGTTACAAGTACAGGTTCTTTGGAAAGGATGCAGAGATGAAAACTAAAAAGCAGATGTGTTAGTGACTTAGAAGGAGTTTAAATTTAAACTATATAAAATATGTTACAGCCTGAAAGACGTATCTTATCATTTTTAAACTATTCTCTTCTTTGAACACAGTAAATGTCTGCACTTGGTGGTTGATTTGTGTTTCACTGACTGCTGAAACAACCTGTAGAAGAACAAAAGGTTTAAGCCTAAAAAGTAATGATGGTGTCTGTCTCCTGAACCCAAACTGGAAGCTGGTTCCACAGAAGAGGGACCTGAAAACTGAAAGATCCCATTCTGCTTTTAAATAATCTAGGGACCATAAGTAAGCCCACAGTCTGAGAGTCAAGTGCTCTAATGGGGTGTGTGAGGGACCAAGCAGCAAAGACAGAGGACACAGGAAAACTATTGTTGTTATTATTATTATGTTATGTCTATCTTAATAATAAATCATTTTGATGCAGAAAACTTCCTTATTTAAACATGTGCCATGGTGTTCTTCTCCTTTTGTTTGTGACTTCTTGATGTTTTTTACAAATGAAAAAAACACTAGACCTACATACCAACGACTATTCCCAATGACTGTATATCCAAATTATATGATATACAATCATATTATAGTTTACAAACATGCTTGTGCTGTGAAGTCCCTGCCTCCATGTGATTATGTAATTAACCAATGGACAGATTATTAAGTTATTAGTACGTTTTTATTACGTTTTTATACACTTTACTAAAGCTTCTATAATTCTAACTATATGTATAGTGTATTTATTATGTACATTTTAGACCTGGGAGCAGATTTGCTGATGAACTGGTTTTTATTTAGGAATAGGCAGAGCGTCCTCTCTTCCTGGTTCCATGTCTCTAATTATGTCACACACTGGTTCGCCATCTCTCATACAAAATCACCAAAACACAGCACAAATCCCGCCAATTATTCAGTTCCTTATAAACCATTGAATTTAGGTACTGTAGCAGTGACGTGCCGAATGAAGCTTTGGACGTCATAATAATAATAATGTATACTTTATTGATCCCCGTGGGGAAATTGTTTTTCTCTGCATTTGACTCATTCACCCAGTGAAGCAGTGGGCAGCCACTAAGCAGGCGCCCAGGGAGCAGTGAGTAGAGACGGTACCTTGCTCAGGGGTACCTCAGGGTAGCCGTTCAGTAGATTCGAACCCCCGACCTTCTGATCATGGGGCCACCACTCTACCTACTGAACTATCCCTGTCATGTGACACTGTTCAGACGAACCAAGCCTCTGCACAGTGTTTCTGAAACAATTCAATTTTCAATTCAATTCAGTTTTATTTATATAGCGCCAAATCACAACAACAGTGGCCTCAAGGCGCTTTATATTGTAAGGTAGATTGTACAATAATACATACAGAGAAAACCCAACAATCAAATGACCCCCTATGAGCAAGCACTTTGGCGACAGTGGGAAGGAAAAACTCCCTTTAACAGGAAGAAACTCGGGGGGGGGGTGCATCTGCTGCGACCGGTTGGGGTGAGAGAAGGAAGACAGGATAAAGACATGCTGTAGAAGACAGACAGAGATTAATAACAGATATGATTCGATGCAGAGAGGTCTATTAACACATAGTGAGTGAGAAAGGTGACTGAAAAGGAAAAACTCAATGCATCATGGGAATCCCCCAGCAGCACATGTCTATTGCAGCATAACTAAGGGAGGATTCAGGTTCACCTGATCCAGCCCTAATTATATGCTTTAGCAAAAAGGAAAGTTTTAAGCCTAATCTTAAAAGTAGAGATAGTGTCTGTCTCCTGAATCCAAACTGGAAGCTGGTTCCACAGAAGAGGGGCCTGAAAACTGAAGGCTCTCCCTCCCACTCAACTTTTAAATACTCTAGGAACAACAAGTAGGCCTGCAGTGTGAGAGCAAAGTGCTCTAATAGGGTGATATGGTACTGCAAAGTCATTAAGTTAAGATGGGGCCTGATTATTTGAGACCTTGTATGCGAGGAGCAGGATTTTGAATTCAATTCTGGATTTAACTGGGAGCCAATGAAGGGAAGCCAATATGGGAGTCCCTGTCAGTACTCTTGCTGCAGCTTTTGGATTAACTGAAGGCTTTTCAGGGAGTTTTTAGGACTTCCTGATAATAATGAATTACAGTAGTCCAGCCTAGAAGTAATAAATGCATGAACTAGTTTTTCAGCGTCACTCTGAGACAGGATATTTCTAATTTTAGAGATGTTACACAAATGGAAGAAAGCAGTCCTACATATTTGTTTAGTATGTGCATTGAAGAACATCCTGGTCAAAAATGACTCCAAGGTTCCTCACAGTGTTACTGGAGGCCAAGGTAATGCCATCCAGAGTAACAATCTGGTTAAATACCATATTTCTAAGATTTTCAGTGCCCAGTACAATAACCTCAGTTTTATCTGAATTAAGGAGCAAAAAGTTAGCGGCCATCCAGGTCTTTATGTCTTTAAGACATTCCTGAAGTTTATCTAATTGGTGTGTGTTATCTGGCTTCATGGACAGACAGAGCTGGGTGTCATCAACATAGCAGTGAAAATGTATACTATGTCTTCTGATGATACTGCCCAAGAGAAGCATGTATAATGTAAACAGAACTGGTCCTAGTACTGAACCCTGTGGAACTCGATAATTAAAATCAGTGTATGAAGAAGACTCTCCATTTACATGAACAAATTGGAGTCTGTTAGATAGATATGATACAGACCACTGCAGCGCTAATAGAATATTATGGTCAACAGTATCGAACGCTGCACTGAGGTCTAGCAGAAGAAGCATAGAGATGAGTCCACTGTCAGAGGCCATAAGAAGATCATTTGTAACCTTCACTAAAGCTGTTTCTGTGCTGTGACGAGCTCTGAAACCTGACTGAAACTCTTCAAATAAGCCATTCCTCTGCAGATGATCTGTTAGCTGTTTGACAACTACTCTTTCAAGGATTTTTGATATGAAAGGAAGGTTGGAGATTGGGCTATAATTAGTTAAGACAGCTGGTTCTAGAGATGGCTTTTTAAGTAAAGGTTTAACTACTGCCAGTTTGAAGGCCTGTGGTATACCATATTTAAGATTGAAGCATTAATTAATGGCAGGACTTCTTTGAGCAGTTTTGTGGAGGAAATAAATATTGAAGTTAACTCAGAAAGATCAATTGGAGAAAAGGAGTCTAAATGAATATCAATGGTACTAAACGTAGCTGTAGATAATATTACATCTGTGAGATTATGGGTAATTTTTTCTCTAATGATTAAAATTTTATTTGTGAAGAAGTTCATGAAGTCATTACTAGTTAACGTTAAAGGGATTGTTGGCTCAATAGAGCTCTGACTTTTTGTCAGCCTGGCTACAGTGCTGAAGAGAACCCTGGGGTTGTTCTTATTTTCTTCAATCAGTGACGAATAGTAAGATGTTCTGGCTTTGCGGAGGGCTTTCTTATAAAGCAACAAACTATTTCTCCAGGCTAAATGATGATCTTCTTAATTTGTGACACTCCATTTCCTCTCCAGCTTACGAGTTATCTGCTTTAGGCTACGTGTTTGAGAATTATACCACGGAGTCAGGTACTTCTGATTTGAGGCCTTATTTTTCACAGGAGCTACAGTATCCAGAGTCGTACGTAGTGAGGAGGTAAAATTATTAACAAGATAATCAACCTCTGCTGGCGTAGTGTTCAGGTAGATGCTCTGCTCTATGTTGGTACAGGGCATTGAGGATGATAACAATGGGTGGATTATATTCTTAAACTTAGTTACAGCACTTTCAGAAAGACATCTACTGTGATAAAGTCTACTCCCCACTGCTGTGTAATCAATTATTGTAAATGTAAATGTTATCAGAAAATGATCAGACAGCAGAGGGTTTTCAGGAAACACTGTAAATGTTCAGTTTCTATTCCATATGTTAAAACAAGATCTAGGGTGTGATTAAAGTGGTGGGTGGGTTCTTTTACATTTTGAGAGAAGCCAATTGAGTCTAATAACAGATCAAATGCCATGTTGAGGCTGTCATTTTTAGCATCTACATGGATGTTAAAATCACCCACAATAATTATTTTATCTGAGCTGAGCACTAAATTAGATAAAAAGTCTGAGAAATCAGACAGAAACTCTGTGTAAGGCCCAGGTGGACGATAGATGGTAACAAATACGACTGTTTTTTGAGTTTTACTAAGCTAAGCTAAGGCTAAGGCTTTCAATTGAATTAAAAGTCTGTCTTGGCCTCTGGTTGATTAATAGGATGGTGTGAAAAATTGCTGCCACACCGCCCCCTCTGCCTCTGCTTCGAGGTTTCTGGTAGTTAGAATGACTCGGGGGTGTTGATTCATTTAAACTAACATAATCATCCTGCTGCAACCAGGTTTCTGTAAAGCAGAGTAAGTCAATTTGTTGATCAATTATTAAGACATGTACTACTAACA
The DNA here is from genome assembly GCF_013358895.1 of Oreochromis aureus. NCBI lineage: Eukaryota > Metazoa > Chordata > Actinopteri > Cichliformes > Cichlidae > Oreochromis > Oreochromis aureus. The sequence goes on along the minus strand of NW_024108933.1, from coordinate 41,426 downwards.
GAGACTTGGAGGAGAGAGACCTATTGTTTAATAATCCACATTTCATTATTTTACTCTTTGGTTCAGATGTGGATACTGTATTGTTCTTTCTTTGTGATTTTTTATATTTAAGTTGTTTATTGCTGGTTTTTAGTTTGTTTTTTGTCTGTTTGGGAGCTGACACAGTCTCAATGGAGATGGGTTTTTAGGTGGGTAACAGGAGGAGAGAAGATGCAGAGAGGCGTGTAAGACTGCAACTCTGCTTCCTGGTCCCAACTCTGGATACTCATATTTTGGGGGGTTTAATAAATTTGTCCATATTTCTAGAAACAAGAGCTGCTCTATCCAAAGTGGGATGGATGCCGTCTCTCCTAACAAAACCAGGTTTCCTCCAGAAAGTTTCCCAATTATCTATGAAGCCCACATCACTTTTTGGACACCACTCAGACAGACAGCAATTTAAGAAGAACATGCAGCTAAACATGTCACTCCTGGTCTGATTGGGGAGGGGACCAGAGAAAACTACAGAGTCCGACATTGTTTTGGCAAAGTTACACACCGATTCAATATTGATTTTAGTGACCTCCGATTGGCGTAACCGTGCCAAGGTGAATTATGATTTTACTGAATTTACGTTTACCCTTAGCCAGCAGTTTTAAATTTCCCTCAATGTCACCTGCTCTGGCCCCTGGAAGACAATTGATTATGGTTGCTGGTGTCTCTAGCTGCACATGTCTCAGAACAGAATCACCAATTACCAGAGTTTGACCCCCGTCGGGTGTGTCGCCGAGTAGGGAAAAACGGTTAGACATATGAACAGGTTAGTGGTGTACCTGGGGCTTCTGTTTAAGACTATGCTTTCTCCTCACTGTCACCCAGCCGACCTCTTTCCCCAGCTGCTTGGGGTCTGCCGGGGGACAGCTAGCGGGGCCTATGCTACCTTCGGCTGCTAAAGAAAGCCGAGGAGTAACTAAACATCTGACCCAATGAGCAGGAAAGTGCAGGAGGGACAAATGAAGAGGCCATGCTGCTAGCAAGTCGGCTATGAGCTAAGCTAAGCTAGCGAAACAGTAAAGACACAGTGAGTGAATACTTTGTCTATAAATTAGGGAGTGAGCACACAGAGAGTGTGCTTCAGATAAAGCACGTGAAGATTATACCATGAAAACAGAAGTTATCTAAAAGTTTTTAATAACCCTCTGGGGTCCAGGGTATAATTGGCCGTTTTTGACTACTTTTGATTTTACCTCTATATTTCACCTTTAAAAACTGTTTCTCTTGCCTTGTTTGGTATCATTATTTTCAGCACAAACTCAGCTATCCGAAATTGGAGTTATTTTTTCATTTTGACATATTATATTAGCACAATTGATCTAAATTTAGAAAAAATCTTTAAATCTGAGTAGAAAAAAGTTATATTTTTTACTGTAAAAACCACAAACATGTTTAACGAATCATTTTCATAACTTGAAATGCAAATAGAAATTGTACATTTCTAAAAAACTATGCACAAGTTTTGCAAACAGCAAAGTTATATGGTACTGTTTACCTTAAAAATGCAGCCAAGGCCTCAGGCGTTTTTTATATCACCATTTAAAACTATTTACCCGCTTTCTCTCGCAGACGTCACTCCAAAAACTTCCCCTTCTTCCTAAACAACCAAATGCCACATGTTGCCATTTCATTTTTTGATTGGTTGATATGGCACAATTTAACACCAATAGGAAAGTCGTGTTTTTACTTTTTCTTTTTTCACTCGCAAGCGGAGAGTGTTTGCTAGCGCTGTCCATAGAAAAAGCCATTTTTATTGTTTTTTACCGTTGTAAACATCACTGTTTTGTTAAAAAAAAAAAACATTGCCTGTATTTTTTGTCATAATTCTGGCTTTACATGGCCTATCGACACAATTTAAAAAGTGGTATATAGTTTGAAGTCCGCACTTCCGACCCAAGTTGAGATGGAGACTCTGGGTCGCTGCATCTTGTTGCTGTGTTGTCTTAAGTTGGTCATGTGATTTTGACGAGCCGGCGCGTCCGTCGACCCTAGAGGGTTAAATTGCTATGCAGATAAGCTACTCAAAAACACCACTGTGTGTTTGAACAGGAACACGAAGTGATACTCTACCGCAGAGAGAGCGAACACCAAGTGACACCGCCACCCAGTCCCAGTGGCAGCGCTCCCTGGTGGTGGCTAAGGCCTTCTGAAGGGTAGCATTAAAACGTTCCACCTGGCCATCGGACTGCGGATGAAATGGCGTGGTGTGTGCCTTTTCTATTCCCAACAGTTCCCCTGGAACACAGCTGACTCAAAGTTGGTGCCCTGTTCACTATGCAGAGACTGTGGAGCTCCATACCTACACACCCACTTCGCAACAACCTTTTCTGCTACCGTGGGTGCTTGTTTATTGGGGACTGGATAAGCCTACACCGACTTGCTGAAATAGCCTTGTACCACCAATATGAACCAGTTATGCCTCTCTGTTTCGTTCAACGGCCCCATCAGATCGACTGCAATTCTTTCCATTGGGGCACCGACACGTACTGTACCCATTGCTGCCTGGGGGGGGGGGTTTAGGGGCCGCGCCCTTTCAGCACAACTGGTGCAAGTGCAGCACCACAGGGTCCCATTCCCAAACTGGGCCTATATCCACGTCGGTGTTTTGGCTAGCCACGACCTGTTCTGGGGTCCAGACACTGAACAGGCTAGGGTGGTGTGACTCACCCACACGGTGGATATTTGGACGAGTATCATGGCTACTACCGACACAACAGTCCACCGCTGCTACGGGTGGACACTCTGGTCCTGCTACCAAGCTATTCCCATTGGTACCGTCAGGCCCTACTACCCCCACTAGGGGCTGCCCTGGGGGGTTATGCTGGACAGTCCTCTAAGTTACACTGCACACCTTTATGCTCAAACTGGCCACTGTTGATGGTGGGCTCTGGAACTGTGCACGGGCATGAAGTACGGCAGGGTCTCCTGGAAAATGCATCAGCATTCTGGCGGTTTTTCCCAGGTCGATGCAGCACCTGGAAGTTATACTCTGCCAGCTTCTCCAACCCGCTGGTTGGAGCTGGCTTAGCCTGGTCAGCCAGCGGAGGCTGCTATGGTCAGTCCGGACAGTGGTCTATGGCCTACCCAGCAGATACTGTCTGAAGTGGGAAGTGAATGCCACAACTGCCAGAAGCTCTCGCCTGGTCGTGCAGTAGTTTTGTTCGGTAGCTGACAGCCATCTGCTCCCATAAGTCAGGATTCACTCTTCGCCCCCTTGCACTTGGGAGAGGATTGCTCCGATCCCACAATCGCTGGCATCAGTGTCGAGAAACAAGTCACCCTGGTCCAGTAGGTAACCCAAGACAGGGGCTGCTGTAAGCTGTTTTTTTAAATTCATGGAATGCTTCCTGGCACTTAGCAGTCCAGTTAAAACTGGCATACTTCTTAGTGAGTTCGTGGAGGGGTTTAGCTATTGTGGCAAAGTTCTCCATAAAACGGCGGTAGTATGAGGCTAAGCCAACAAACGAACACAGTTCTGTGACGGTCCATGGTGTAGGCCATTCCGTCACCTGTTGAACTTTCTGGGGATCTGTGGAAATACCTCCAGGAGAAATGATATGGCCCAGCTAGGCAACCTGCTCCCGGAACAGGCAGCATTTAAGTGTCTTCAGTTTTAGGTTGGCTCCACACAATCTGATGAACACTTGCTCGAGCTGCTCCAGCATCTGGGTGCTATCCTGACCCAGGACAATGATGTCATCAAGCCCAGCTTCCAGGCTGTGTTGTACTTGCTGGTCGGCCGCTATTTGTTTGTCTCCTGCCATCTTGCGCGGCGGGTGCTTAACTGGTGGGCCTGGCGTGGTCAAGATGTCATGCTGGACAACACTGGTGCGACCAAGGTCATTTGGGCCAGTGGAGAAGACATCACCATAGGACCGCAGCAAGCCTGCCAGTCCGCAATGGCCAAAGTGTGTCAAACCAGGGCTGCTCTCAGCATACAGGGCCTGCAAATGGCTTGGCACAGAAGCAGAGGCAGTGCCAAGACCCCCTTGGTGGGTTGGGGAGTCATTTCATGTTGTTGCAGTGAAAGACCACTCAAAGAGCGCTCAAGCAGATTGTATTTTTGTAGACAGATGAATCGGTGAAAACAGTAGAACATGACTAAGTAACACTGTAAACAATATAATTCAGATGTTAATGTTAAGCTAAAAAAAAGTATAATCTCATTTTCTGTTTATTTTATGTGTGTGTTTGAAATTTGGCTATTCACATTTTTTTTAAAACCGAGGATACATAAATGTCCCAAATTCAAATTTGTCTAATTTTAATATTAGACAAAAATAACTAGAGTAAATACAAAATGCAGTTTTTAAATTAGGATTTCATTTTTTTAGGGAAACAAGCTGAAACTACCTGGGCCCCATGTGAAAAAGTAATTATCATCGAAGTTTAATAACTGTTTGTGCCACTCTTCACAGCAAGAAATGCAATCCTCTGCAATCCAGTGTTTGAACTATCTGGTATTTAATTTTTCCATATCACTGTGGATGAATTCCCTGTTTGCAGAATCATTTGAATCAACCATATTCCAGAGTTTCTGAACACAAATGACCTCTGTAAGGTCATGCCAAAGCATCTCAATCTGATTTAAGTTCAGAATTTGACCAGGTTTCGTTTTGATTTTTGAGCCATTCAGAGGTGCACTCGGTGGTGGGTTTTGGATCACTGCCCTGCTGCATAACCTGACTGTGCTCATCACCGGACATTTTCCTTCCAGGTTTTCTGTTAGAGAGCAGAATTCAGGATTCCTTTGCAAACCGATAGACCTCTGTGACTTTGTTTCTCATGTGTTCTTGAGTTTCTTTGGGGCTTGGTATGATGTGTTCTGAGATCTTTTAGCTAACTTCACCAGATATCACTTTGTTAACGTCCCTCTTGTCCTCCAGTCGTTGACCTGCCTTTCTCTTTGTCTCTCTTATCCACATGGTGAACATGGTATATTGATATATCGAATTCAATTAACCTACTTGGCAATTAGACTCCGATGGCCAATCACAGCAGAATGGAATCCCAAGGTGATAGGAATTAGGCCAGGATGTTGTCTAGACGTTGATGATGGAGATGGGGAGGAGGTAGGTTGCACAAAGGTGTGTGCAAGGAAAATAAAATACCCAGAGTGGAGGCTAATTGGCCAGAAAAAGGCAGGCAGAAAGATGATTAAACTAGACCAGTTATGTCAGCAATGAGTTTGACAGCAGGGGAAAAGGAAAGTAATGTAAAGCATAGATTAGCCACCAAACACCCAGGAAGCACATATGTGTCATTACAGATCTTCCCTATTGAACATACTTATTGACCTTATGAAACATAAAGGACCATAAAAAATCTGATAAAATTATACTTGAGGCAATGTTATACTCCAATCAAACAGACTTTCAGAAAGAAACATGCTAAAAATGTAAGTCTTATTATGAATACAACATAACTTTTCACCTAAAGTTTTGTTATCAATTAATTTTTTTTTACACATTTTTAAAATTTAATATGATATAGTTTATTTGGCAAGAATCTAATGCATAACCTTAGTTCTTGTCTTCCTTTCCATAAATGGATAGTCTGACAGTGCTTAGATTTAACAGGGTGTGGTTATTTGGGAACTTGCTAGGAGGCTTTTTGAAGAGATGCAAATGCTCAGGTTCTGAAAGAAGATTAAGAAGTTGAACTATAAAAGAAAGGCTCAGCACTCGGAAGTATAGGAATCAAGAATCTGTTCTTGTAGAGAATGCATAAACTTCACACTTATGCTACTGTCCAGTTTTAAAGCTTCCATTAATCAGTTTTTAAATGTAAAACAATTTTGGGTTCCCTTGAAAAGCGCTATATAAATTTAAGTTATTATTTATTGTTATTAAATTATATGACGAACCGCTCCCGTCCTTTGGCCACGACTCACAGTGACTGACAGTGAGGGGGCGTGGTTATATGGATCACTTGGTAGGAGGCTCTTTGAAGAAATACAAACGCTCAGGTTCTGAAAGCAAAGAGAAAGTTGAGCTGAGAAAGAAAAGATTAGCAGCAGCGTTTTCTCTCACGTGACTGATCAGCAAGTGAGTTCATGATGCAGCTCTGATCCTGAGTGTGACTCTGTCTGCCGGTAAGAAAAAATGCACTGATGTTTAAAGGTAACTAGTTAAAGAAATGGTTTAACAGTTCAATAATGAGTTATATAACCAGCTGGTGAGGAAACTGAAATGAACACTTTATATATTTTTTGTTTAATAATTGAAACTTTAGGTCAAAAAAACAACTGTTTGTAGTTTTAAAGATATGTAGACTACAGCAGACTTTAAAGGAGTCATTTCCTGGTTAATTTTGAGGCATAGAAAACAGGCAACTCTCTCAAAGGGCATAAAACCGCCCCAGTAATTTCTAATGTGTTTGAAACTGTGTTCTTTTTTATTTCTATATCATGTGGATTAAGATGCTACACATGCTTAGCTGCCAATCCTAAATCCTGCACAGACACCACAGCTTGTGCTGACAGTGTTGTCACTTCAGGGGGCGTGGTTATATGGATCACTTGGTAGGAGGCTCTCTGAAGAAATACAAAAGCTCAGGTTCTGAAATCAAACTAGAAAGTTGAGCTGAGAAAGTAAGGATTAACAGGAGCTTTTCATGATGCAGCTTTATGCAGCTCTGATCCTGAGTGTGACTCTGTCTGCAGGTAAGAAAAATGTATTGATGCTTAAAGGTAAAAAGTTTAATAGTTTAACAATTCAATAAAGTTATATAAACAGCCTGTGATGAAACAGAAATGAACACTTTATATATTTGTTATTTAATCATTGAGACTTTAATTTTAAAAATAAGTGTTTGTGGTTTTAAAGATATGTAGAATACATCAGACTTTAAAAGAGTCATTTCCTGTTTAAGAAAACAGGCTTAAAAACATACAAACATATTTACTTATTTTGTGGTCAGTAGGGGAAATATTTTCCAGACTGAGAAGACTTCTTAAGATTTCACTTCTTATATATGACCCAATTTGTGACAACTCTCTCAAAGGGCATAAAAAACTCCCAATAATTTCTAATGTGTGTGAAATTGTGTTCTTTTCATTTCTACAGCATGTGGATTAAGATGCTACACATGCTACCATTCAGATCCTAAATCCTGCATAGACACCACATCTTGTCTTCCTGGCTTCGAGCGTTGTTACTCTCTCAAAGTAGTAGGTGAGATGTTATCTCATATCTGAAGCTCTGTCTAAAACTAAACACAAATGCTGAATGTCTGCTGGCTCTTGGTCACATCATGTTTTGTAAAGTGGTTTCTGAGAGTTTCCCCTCATGTCTTACAGGTCTTAATGCAGTTACAAAGGGCTGCCTGAACAGTGCAGCATGTGTTGGGCCTATGTCTTGCTGTGAAGGGAACCTGTGTAACAGTGCTATTCCAACTGGTCCCAGTGCCATCCTGCTGCTGGTATCTTCAGCCATCCTCAAATTTCTTTTCTGAGGCTGAGGAATGATGTTGTTTCCCTGCTGCACTGTGTTCCAATTCTATTTTGTATCAGTAGGGAAGAAATAAACAACTTTGAAGTGCCTGAAATAAAACTGTTATTGCTATTTTCATCTGTCATTCAGGAAAGTTCAGGGTTTGACCTATCAAAATACTGTATTGTGTGAATGCAATGTTTTCCAAAGCAAATAAAAACGCAAACAGACATTTGCATATTTTGAATACTTTGAACTGTGTTTGGGAATATGCCAGAGTCTTTATTTAATTTTACTACAGCTAATGAAGCTCAGAGCACAGGTAGGCTGCTGTGTGATGTATTTGTTTTTAACCAAAATAAAAGGGAACAAACTTAATGTCACTTAAAAGTCAAGTAGCCTATTTCTTTGTGTACTTCAACAGGAACTCAACATTAAGGAAGTCACATCATATATATGTCCTAAATCCAAAAGTCGTTTAACAGTTTTTAGTTAGCTGTGTTATCTCTAAGATCAGATCACAGCAGCACACTGGTTGTTATCACTGTTTTGCCTCACAGTAAGGATGTCCTGTGTTTGACTCCACCATTTGGCCGGGGCTTTGGGTTTGGAGTTTGCATGTTGGGCATCCCTGTCTCTGGCCTAACAAAGGCTGGGATAGGCTTACAGAAAAAGAAATGCTGTTCCTCTTTCTTACATTATAATAAAACTGTGTAGTCCACATAATAGTTTTAGGGTGATGGGCTGTATTGGAGAGACACTTTGGAGATTTTAAAGGATACAGTGCTCTTTGGATTATTTGGGTCCTTCCTGATTTCTTTTTCTTGTTCTTTTGGTTTGTTTGTTTTTTGTACCTTTTCGAACCTTAATGTTTCAGATCATCAAATTATTTTAGAAAATCCTGCAATTTTGTAAAATTTTTGGGAAAAGGGAAATTTTAGGGAAAAGGAATTTAGGAATCCTTGCAGATTATCAGGTTTGGGTGTGTCTATAGTGAAACTGAATTTATCTTTAAAAAAAATCTGGTTAATCACTATCAATTTATTATTTAATAAGGGGGAAGTTACTTTTTCACATAAGGCCAGGTAGGTTTGGATAAATGCATTAAAAACCGTATTTGGTATTTGCTGACGTTAACTTTTTCTAATATAAAAATGTATTTATTTTTGTTTTGAAACATTTAGGAGTGATGCATGCAACAACAAAATAAAAATAGTCAGTAAGGGAGGAAATACTTGTTCATAGCACTGTATACTTAATCCAGGAAACTGGTGGATTCAAGTAACCTGGGTAGAAATGCAGCGCACGGGGCGCTGGTGTGTTCGGCCCTTGACTGTAATGTTGTCTGTGACGTGGCCTATGCAACCATGAGTAGCAACGTCCATTTACAGTATTGGTAATGTCATGTGTACCCACCAGGGGAGGCAGTGTGGAGCCATAAATTTAAAGCCTAGCTAACTTTATATGCTAAGGCTGCAAAAGTTATTAAGTTGATCAGGTAACTTGATGATATTTTTATTTGTGCTGCTGCATTTCTTCTGTAGCGTCATCACCACATAAACACGACATTTGCGACTAAAAATAGACCTGTGGTAGGAACTTATCTAGGAGCATGCGTGTGAATAAAAATTATGGCAGCATTAAGCTCAGGCAGGCCCCAGTTTTAAACAAAATGAGTGATGACAGTAGCATTGAAGATGATGCTGTCATTGTTTAACATAGAACTGGGCTCTCTGCTTGATTTCTTATGATGTATTAGAGTAATTGTGAGGGTCTGACGGTCCCCTACCGGTCAACCTGCCTGTGTTGTGTGTGTATGTTTTTCCTGTCTCTTTCACATTGAACAATTGAACATTGAACAATTGAACATTGAACAATTGTAGCCTTTATCACTGTAAATAAACGGACTGTTGTTCATTCAGAGCTCCGTGCCAGGGTCCACTCATTCACGTCCCGTGACAGAATACTCCAGTAGGCCTTGGACCCAGCGAACTCATCCCCCGTCCAGCGTGAACTCTTGGTTCACGGAGAGGTTTTGGAATGCCACAAGAAAATGATGAGACACTTCGTTAAGGAAAAGACGGCATTACGTAAGGTGGTATTTGTGCTGCCCTCACGACACGTGACCATGTGAAGCTAGACAGCCAGCGAACAAAATAGACGAGATCCTCCACACAAGGCTTGCTTTTCTTGCTTTTAATGAAGATCCTTTAAAGCCTTATCCTCTCTCAAGGCTTCTCCTTTCTATTTCTTATTTGTAACTGAAATATACAGAATATGAAAATAAATTGCTAGGGAATACACATCTTAATGACAAACTTAATGATTAGCCTAGCTTAACACGTGCGTTACATTAGCATCACAGTTAACTCCAGGTAAACACATATAAAAGTTATTTCTGAACACATTAATACTCACAAAGACTAACGTTTCCCAAGGTACAAGCGTGTAGAGCACTTTTAGCATGTACATGAGCTTATTCACAGTTTTAATACTGCCGAAGCACTTTTCACAGCATTAACAGCGAAAATACGTCAAAGATAGGTGAATGATCAGAGCGCTCCCTCGCTCTCATTTCCGTACGTACAATACAAAGATCGCTTGTGATAACGATGTCTCACTCTGAGCAAATTTCAAACACACATAACTTAACTGTTTTTAGCATGAATTACTTATAATATTTCTTAACTTTGAACTTATTTATCACCTTGCTTACGTAACTTAGTCAGACTATGCACTAACTACTGACTTTTGACCAAAAGGCATAACACTCCCCGCTTGATATAACACATTATATCACAATAAACATCAATACAACATATTCAAACATTATTTAGCATCGAAGAATATTCATTCAGTCTCTGCAAGCAAAACAACAATCTCTGAAACTGGTCTGAGAAACATTTTAACAGTCCCATCTTTTACAGTCCGCACTTCCACTTTTCGGACCTTCTTGTCGCTGCTGGGGAATGTTTTTACTATTAGTCCCATGGGCCATTCGTTTCTGCTGGCTTGGGAGTCCTTCAGCAGGACCACATCTCCTTCTTTGACATTAGGTCTAGTCTCTGTCCATTTTGCACGACTTTGTAAGGTAGACAAATATTCTCCTTTCCACCTTTTCCAAAAGGTATCAGCAAGTTGTTGAACATGTTTCCATTGTTTCCCAAACAACTGCCCTGATGAAAAGTTCCCGAGTGGAGCAGACACAGCACTCATCTTCTCGTTAGTAACATTCCTGGAGTGAGTACTGCAGGACTGTCAGGGTCAGTGGATATGGGGACAAGAGGCCTTGCATTAATAATTGCCATCACCTCAGCCATGAAGGTGCACAACACTTCATGAGTAAGACGTGTTTGTTCAGTTCAGTAACAACATTGCATCCAGAATGCGCCTGGCTACCCCTATAAGGCGCTCCCACGAGCCTCCCATGTGAGACGCATGAGGGGTTGAATGTCCAAACACACCCTTTCCCTTGCAGGTACTTCCCTACTGCTTTGTTTCCTGAGTTTAGCCCTAATTCCTTACAAGCGCCCACAAAATTGGTGCCTCTGTCTGAGTGCAGAAACTTGGCTGGGCCCCGAATAGAGAAGAGCCTTCTTAATGCATTGATAAAACTATCAGCAGACATAGTCTCTATCAGTTCGATATGCACAGCTCTAGTTGACATGCATGTGAATAACACAGCCCAACGTTTGTTCTGGGAACAACCACCTCTTGTCTGACGCGTCACAATTGTCCATGGCCCAAACACATCTAGGCCTACAGTGGTAAAGGGTGGTTCAGGGTGACTCGGTCTGCGGGCAAGTCCGCCATTTTCTGGATCTGCATTTTGCCTCGCAACTTGCGACATGTGACACACCTATGAATGACAGATGACACAAGCCGCTTCCCTCCAATTATCTAGTACCCAGCACCACGGATAGCTCCTTCAGTTATGTGTCTTCCTTGATGAGCTACTTGTTCATGATAGTGAGTTACAAGTAGTATGGCAATGTGGCTGGTAGATGGGATAATCAGAGGGTGCTTTTCATTTTCTGTGAGATCGGCAGTGGAAAGACGTCCACCGACTCGAAAGAGACTGTCTTTGTCCACTACAGGATTGAGCTTTTTGAGTGCGTCAAATATGCCACTGGCCTTCTTTCCTTCTTTAATGCTTTCAAGCGTCCCTTTGTAAGCTTCATGTTGGACAGCTCGAATGATGACTACTTTGGCTCGGGTGAGTTCTTGGACATTTGGTGTCTCACTGAAACTTTTCCATCCCCTTTGTCCACTTGTCTTTTGTGCAAAGGATGTAACTACATGAATGAGTCTGGCTATGACTCTGCAAAGAGTGGTCCAGTTTGAGTACTTTTGAAACGCTCAGAGCGTAACTGTGGCTCTGCTACAGTAGTTTTCATTACTTTTATTTCTGGACGTATCTCTCTGTCTTTTCAGGTTCGATGAGCGTGAAAGGGCCAGTGTGTGGTTCTGTGTGTGTGTCAGAGTACAGAAAGGGTGGACCTGAGAACCAGGTACTGCTCTGCAGGTCTGCTGCTGGAATGAACCGAGTGGCTTGGTCAGCTGGATTTAACTCAGTTGGTACATAATGCCATTGACTCGGATGGGTAGATGCTCTGTTGGCAACATACATGTAGAATCGTCTGGAGGTGTTGTGTATGTACCCCAACACAATCCTACTGTCTGTGTAAAATGTCACATTGTCTACTTTAATGTCTAACTCGTCTCTGATGAGCTCAAACATTTCCACCGCGAGCACAGCAGCACATAGTTCCAGGCGTGGTACAGTGTGTGCGGGGCGGGGTGCGAGTTTAGACTTCCCCATTACAAACCCAGTATGACACTGTCCTTCACTGTCAACTGCACGCAGATAGACTACTGCACCTATAGCTACAGTGGAGGCATCACAGAAAATGCATAGTTCTTTTCGCTTTTGTTGTACTTAACGTACCTGGGCTGTAGCACCTTGGTATTTGGAGGTTCTCAAGGGCTTTCAAAGAGTCTTTCCATGAGTCCCACCTCTCCTGCTTCTCAGGGGTAAGAGTGTGTCCCAGTCTTTCCCATCAGATGACAGTTCTCTGAGTAATGCTTTGCCCTGCATTATTATGGGAGCAGCAAATCCCAAAGGGTCATAGAGGCTATTAACTGTCGACAATACTCCCCTCCGTGTGAATGGTTTGCTCTCGTTTGATACCTGGTAAGTGAAGCTGTCAGATTGTAGGTTCCAACAGAGTCCCAAGCTTCTCTGAACTGGAAGAGGGTCTATTCCTAGGTCTAAATCTTTCAGGTCCTTTGCACGGTCCTCAACAGGAAAGCTTCCATGACTTGACTGCAGTTTGATGCCACTTTGTGAAGGCGCAAGTTAGACTCTGCTAACATGTTTTGCGTTCTTGTGAGCAGGTTGACTGCTTCCTCTGGCGTGGCGACTGATGTGAGCCCATCGTCAACATAAAACTGGCGTTCAACAAACTGTCTTGCATCGGATCCGTGTTCTCGTTCACCCTGTTGTGCTGCCTGTCTCATGCAGTAGATGGCAACAGCGGGCGACGGGCTGTTTCCAAACACGTGGACCTTCATTCTAAACTCGACTATGTTCTTTGTAATGTCATTGTCCTCATACCACAGATAACGCAGATAATCTCTGTGGTCTTCGCGTACAACGAAGCAGTAAAACATTTGCTGCACGTCAGCTGTCAGGGCTATGGGCTCTTTGCAGAAGCGCAACAGCACTCCCAACAGGGAGTTGTTCAAATCAGGTCCGCCAAGAAGCACTTGATTGAGCGAAATTCCATCACATTCTGCACTTGAATCGAACACAACTCGTATTTTTTGTGGCTTCTGTGGGTGGTATACACCAAACGTGGGCAGATACCAATGTTCTTTATTTTCTGGCAGAGGCGGGGCAGGCTCGGCTTGATCGTTATCCAACATTTTTTGCATGAATTGGATGTAGTGATCTTTCATTTCTGGTCTCTTCTCCAAAGTCTTTCGGAGAGAGCAGAGGCGTTTTAGGGCTTGTTCTCTGTTGTCAGGGAGCCTCCTTCTCGGTGAGCGAAAGGGTAAAGGTGCAACCCAGCTGTTCTCTTGGTTTTGATAAACTTCATTGCCCATTATTGTCAGGAATGCTTTGTCGTCGATAGACATGGCTTGTTTGTTATCACCCTCAGATCTAACAAACACAAAGTCTCCCAAATCGTCTGTGACGCAGGTAGCATTCATAGTGACCCCATAATTCTCTTTAACGTGAATTGTGTTTGGGCAAGGCTCAAAATAGGATGCACGTCCATTATCTAAGGTGTGTGTTTTGTAGACATTGACCTCTGACTGACTGTGCGCTTTTTTCCTAAACACACCTCCCCACAATAACCCAACCCAGGTCTAGCTTTTGGGCGTATGGTGCATTGTTGGGTCCGTTGATTTGCTCACGCATACCTTATGGACCCTGATGACGTCTCGTCCCAGGAGTAAAAGGATTGGGGCGTGGTGGTCAACAGGTGGGATGTTATCTGCGACTGGAAGAAGATGTGGGTGATGCTGGGCAATCTCTGGAGAGGGTATTTCAGATCTATTGTCTGGAACAGAGTCACATTCAATTAAAGGGGTAGCTGGATGTTGACTTCTCCATCCAAGGACTCGAGGAAGAAGTTCACAGCTCTCCTACCTGAGGTTTGTTCTCTGCCAGAGCAAGTCTTTAAGGTGTATGGAGTGGGTCTGGCATTGATATCGAAAAAGGCTGAAAAACTCTGACTTAACCAGTGACCTGTTGGACTGATCATCTATTACTGCATACATTTTATAGCTCTCTCTTTTTGGCCTGCGGGATACACTTTGACTAAACTGATCTTAGAACATGAACGTGGGCTATCACTTTGGCCACATACCTCTGTGCACTTCGACTCGACTGAAGGTGAGCTCTCAGTTTGCTCTTCATTGTCGTTGTTTCCTGGTGTAGTACTCTTAGGGGTAGGAGTAGGACCAGGATGCATTGCAGATAAGTGTTTAAGGCTGTCACACTCGATACACTTAACCACTGCTTTACAGTTTTTTTGCAATGTGTTGGACAGACCCACAGCATCTGTAGCAGATGTGATGCTCTTTGAGATAGGCTTGTCTTTCTTCAATAGGTTTGTCTCTAAAAGTTTACACTTTTTGAGTGGATGTGGTTTTTGTGGATTGGGCACTGACGATCCGGTTCCTCCATGTTCTTTGGACTGAGATTATTCTGGTCGGGCTCTGCCATAATGTCCATTTTGTGTGCTGACACAGTAGGTTTGCGACTATATGACCTCAGTTTTTCTGTGGGAGAAGGGACATGGGTGTTGGCCTTGGACATAGCAAAGCTTGGGTCATTCCTCATTTTTCGCTTGCCGTTGGACAAATTGTGTGAAAACTGAGAAAGGAGGAAATGACACACTATGAGTCTCCTTGTACTCTGTTCCTACAGTTGTCCACCTTTCCTGTAGGTTGAAGGAAGTTTATCCACTATTTGCCTGACTCCTCTGGCTGTGTCCAGGTAAGCAAGTCCTGGGGCAGCGCCATCTTGTTTAGCACACTGTAGCTCCAATAAGATGTCACTAAGTTCTTGCAGCTTAACATTGTCTTTATTTGTGAGTTTAGGAAAGTCCTCTACCTTTTTAAGAGTGCATCCTCAATAGCCTCAGGTGAGCCGTAGCACTCTTCAAGGCGTTGCCAGACCATCTTCGCACCTGCAGCAGGGTTGAGGGTGTGTACAGCACGAATCCGCTTAGCCTGTTCGGATGATGTTGGACCCAACCATTTTGTTAGCAAGTCTAATTCCTCTCTTGGAGACAAATTTAGGTCTTTGGTCGCGCTGATGAATGAGGTTTTCCATGCCCAATAGTTTTCAGGTTTGTCATCAAATTGCAAAAGACCTGTGCTGACTAGTTCTTTCTTAATTAGGTATTTTGCAAACTGTTGCGTTTCACTTGCTTCAGGTAAGCAGTTGTTAAGGTTGGGGGTGTGCTTTGTGGAGTTGGACCAGTACGTGTCGACTACACATGTGTTCACTGTTTGCTCCTGTTTTCTTTCTCTGTTTACAGGTGGTGATTTTGCTTGAGAGTTGGTTATAAACGGATTAGTTATTTGTGTACTGTCTTGTACATCTACTTCATTGTCATTCCCTTTAGGAGGCTGTGCTGGGTCGTGCTGAGTGTCTGGGTAGAGTAACTCACATTGTTGTTGAACATATTCGTTAGTGCGGTGCACTGTACTGATGGGCTCAACTTCCTCACAGAGTTCTCCATAGAGCTCCCCACTCTGAATCTCTGCTTCTTCATAGGCTGAGGCCTCTGCTTCAGCTGCGGCTATTGCTTTTTGGCACTGGAGGACATGTAGATGAGCATCCAGTTCAGCTCTCTGTTTCATTGCATTGGCTTCCTTTTAAGCGAAGGCCAGTTGAGCTCGGGCTGCTTGAGCTTTGGCGTAGGCCCTTGCAGCTGCAGAAGCTGTTGATGAGGATGTCCGTTGAGAACGCCTTGTCGATGTTCTGGATTTCTGCGACTTGGTGTCGAATGGCTGAGACTGTTGCTGCATTGTAGCTGATTGAGTGGCGATGTCTGGTTGCTGTTCACCACCGGCTGCTTCGTCTAGCTCTTCAGCAGCGTAGTCTTTTAGATAATTTCTTCCTGAGCGTAGACTCATGTTGCTTAAAGTCGCTCTGTATGCTTGAACCCGCTGAGTAGGCGTCTTTTTACTGTGCTGCCCTCACGACACGTGACCATGTGAAGCTAGACAGCCAGCGAACAAAATAGACGAGATCCTCCACACAAGGCTTGCTTTTCTTGCTTTTAATGAAGATCCTTTAAAGCCTTATCCTCTCTCAAGGCTTCTCCTTTCTATTTCTTATTTGTAACTGAAATATACAGAATATGAAAATAAATTGCTAGGGAATACACATCTTAATGACAAACTTAATGATTAGCCTAGCTTAACACGTGCGTTACATTAGCATCACAGTTAACTCCAGGTAAACACATATAAAAGTTATTTCTGAACACATTAATACTCACAAAGACTAACGTTTCCCCAAAGTACAAGCGTGTAGAGCACTTTTAGCATGTACATGAGCTTATTCACAGTTTTAATACTGCGAAGCACTTTTCACAGCATTAACAGCGAAAATACGTCAAAGATAGGTGAATGATCAGAGCGCTCCCTCGCTCTCATTTCCGTCACGTACAATACAAAAAGATCGCCTGTGATAACGATGTCTCACTCTGAGCAAATTTCAAACACACACATCTTAACTGTTTTTAGCATGAATTACTTATAATATTTCTTAACTTTGAACTTATTTATCACCTTGCTTACGTAACTTAGTCAGACTATGCACTAACTACTGACTTTTGACCAAAAGGCATAACAGTATTGGACCTACAAGGTATGTTGCTCACTACATTAGGCACCCCTGCTAACGCTCCTCCACCTAATTCATTACTAAATGCTGCTGCTGCCTGTCCTCTACCACCTTCGCTGCCACCACCCCAGCAGGAACACATTATGCCAGTCCCGGAAAAATTCGATGGAGGCCTGGCTAAGAGCAGGGTTTTTGACACAATGTTCTTTAATCTTCAGGCAGGCGACACAAGCTTATGGCTCTGATTGTTCAAAAATTACTCCAATGGTGGAATTAATGATGGGTCGGGCGTTGCAGTGGGCACAAGCAGTTTTGAATGTTCAACCTAACATCTCTTATCAGGATTTCTTCAGCAAATTCCATTGTGTTTTTGACAAGGGGTCAAACCCGGACTGTGACTAATCGTTTTTTACCCTGAAGCAGGGACGGAGGAGTGTGGTGGATCTCTCTGTGGATTTCTGGATCCTGGCCAAGGAGGCGGCATGGGTGGAGATCGGGCTTCGGGAGGCTTCCTGAACTGTCTGAATGAAAAAATTTAAGCGTGAGTTGGCAAAAAAAGAGCTACCCAAAACTTTAAATGCATTGGTCAATATGTGTATTCAGCTTGATGACCATATGACAGAGTTTGGGAGACGATCTGGAGAGGGACGGCGGGCGGCAGGGGGCGCTAGCGCTCTGATGGGATTACCTTCTGCTGAGTGGAGAGAAGAAGACGATAAAGAGCCAGTGGAGGAGGAGGAGCAGCCGATGCAACTTGGATGGGCTCGGTTCAGTGCCGCTAGCTGGAGAAGACGCCCGTCAGTAGCGGTGGGAATACTGACAAGTGTCTCCGCTAACATTACTCCCCACCTCAGATGCTCGGCCAAATTGATTTTCCTGTTCCTCATTCAACCGTGCAGCGCACTAATCGATTCTGGGGCTGAGCAGAATTTTTTTTGATGAATTGCTAGCCTACAAATTGGGTCTACCTATTGTCGCCCTTTCTGAAACTCTCCAAGTCTCTGCACTTGATGGTAGCCCCCTGACTACAGTTACTCATTGCACTGAAAATTACTCTGTCCCTACAGCAACCAAACTGAGCAGATCTGTCTCTTTCTCTTTAAATAGCCGGATGCTACTCTAGTGTTAGGCTATCCCTGGCTCCAACAACATAACCCACAGATCGACTGGGCTGGCGGAGCATCACCGGGTGGGGCACTAATTGCCATGAACAGTTTCTGCGCTCCGCCAGTCCGAGTGCGATTGTCACCAGCTCCGCGGAGCCAGTCGCCCTCCTGACCTGTCGGCAGTTCCACGGAGTATCATGATTTGGCCCAAGTGTTTAGCAAGGAGAAAGCTTTCTCTCTGCCGCCCCACCAGCCGTACGACTGTGGGATTGATTTAATCGCCGGCGCCCCGTTACCTACCAGTTGACTTTACAGCATTTCCAAACCTGAGTGGGAGGTTATGGAACGCTGCATCATAGATTCTCTGGTGGCCTGCATAATCCGGCCCTCCACGTCACCCATGGGCAGTGTTGGGCAAGTTACTTTGAAAAAGTAATTAATTATAGTTACTAGTTACTTCTTCAAAAAAAAGTAACTGAGTTAGTAACTGAGTTACAAGATTCTAAAAGTAATTAATTACTTGAAAAGTAACTATAAAAACTTTTAAAAACTTAAAATGTTTAACACTCTGGGGGCCAGGTTATAATTGGCCATTTGTAACTACTTTTGATTTTCCCTCTACATTTCACCTTTAAAAACTACTTACTTTGCCTTGTTTGGTATCATCCTTTTCAGCACAACCTCACATGTCTGAACTTACAGTTATGTTTTCATTTTGACATACTGTATTAACACAATTGATTTAAAATCAGACAAAAACATAAAACCAGAGTAGAAAAAGTTATATTTTTACTGTAACAACCACAAACATGTTTATTGAATCATATTTTATAACTTTAAATGCAAATATAAATTGTCAATTTTAAAATCCTATGCACAAGTTTTGCAAACAACAAAATTATTTGCAGCCATTTAACTTTTATCTTTTTTTAAATAACCATTTCAAACTATTTACATAACAATCAGGTGTTCTGCATTAAATAAGATGCCACACAAATTATTTGTGCCACTCCAAAAAAATAATTTCTGTCCACTATAAAGGAGAACATCACAGCCTGATACCTGCAGGTCTGACAGCAGCAGGTGTATCACTCCTCTTGTTTTCTACCTGGAGACAGCAGTTGCCTCATTGTTCTGACACACAACACAAAACTATCTACAACACTACACACTAACTACACAAGACAACACATTAACTACACACTCCAAACACGCTAAACGTCACAAATCTCTCACATCTCAAAACTTGCTCTCTCTCTTTTCTGCTGTCTTTCTCTCTCTCTCTCTCTCTCCCCGTCACTCCTAAAACTTCCCCTCTTCCTAAACAAACAAATGTCATGTTGCCATATCATTTTTTGATTGGTCGACATTTTTCCACCAACACAAACGGGCTGTTTTTTGTTTTGTTTTTAAATTTTTTGGTCATAAGCAGAGAGTGCTTGCTAGCACTGTCCTTAGACGTTAAACGTGACGAAAGTATTCAGGAAAAACACCGGCGTATATATTGTTTATCATGACTCTGGTTTTACATGGCCTAGCAGCACAATTTAAAAACTGGTATATATCACCTTGTTGCTTTGTCACCTTAAAGTGGTCATGTGATTGGCTTACCACGACTACTTTATTCTTCCTCAGTCAAACAGCAGCACTCATGCGATTGTTTTGCCCCCTAGCTCCAGGTGTTGTGCCAAAAAGTGATTGTCGGGCTTCAACCGTCTGTTTGTTGAAAAATAGTAAAGCGACCGCACCACATTTTCTTGTTAGTAACAGCGTTGTAACGATAGAAATAGTAATTAGTTAGATTACTCGTTACTGAAAAAAGTAACGCCGTTATTCCCATCACTGCCCCTGGGCTTGGGATTTTTCTTCGTCGAGAAAAAGGATAAACTGCTTCGGCCTTGCATAGATTTCTGGGGCCTGAACAAGATCACGGTAAAGAACAAATACCCTTTGTCTTTGCTTGCCTCTGCCTTTGAGTTCCTCCAGGGTGCCACCGTCTTCTCCAAGCTTGACCTCAGTATCGTCTACCACCTGGTACAGATCCGCGACGGTGAGGAATGGAAGACGGAGTTTAACACTTATCTCGGGCACTTTGAATATCTGGTCATGCCATTTGGACTCACCAGCACTCCTGACGTTTTCCAAGCCTTGATTAATGATGTGTTGCGGGACTTCATTAACCATTGTGGTTTTGTTTACCTAGCTCACATCCTCATCTTCTCCTGGAACCAGGCGGAGCATGTGAAGCATGTGAGGCTCCTGCTGCAGCGCCTGTTGAAGAATCGCTTGTTCGTTGAGGTGGAAAAATGTGAGTTCCATGTACCTACTGTCTCATTCCTAGGATTCATTGTCAAGCAAGGGCAGCTGCGTGGAGACCCGGCTAAGGTTAGAGCAGTAGTCGAGTGGCCGGAACCCAAGACCCGCAAGAAGTTGCAGAAGTTCCTTGGGTTTGCTAACTTCTACAGGCGTTTCATTCGCAGTTTCAGCAAAGTTGTTTTGCTTTTGACTAACCTCACTTCTCCCAAGCAGCCTTTTCAGTGGTCTCCGAGCGCCCAGCAGGCCTTTGACCGGCTTAAGCACCTGTTTTCGTCAGCCCCGGTATTGGTGCAGGCTGACCTCAACCGTCCCTACTTTGTGGAAGTAGACGCTTCAGATTCGGGCGTTGCGGCCGTCCTCTCGCAACAGGTGGAAGGTAAAATGCATCCATGTGTCTCTTTCTCCCAGCGTTTGTCTTCCGCAGAATGGAATTATGATGTTGGGGACCGGGAGTTGCTCGCCATCAAGCTGGCCCTGGAGGAGTGGCAGCATTGGCTGGAGGCGGGCGAGAACCCTGTGGTGGTGTGGACAGATCACAAGAACTTGGCGTATCTCCAAGCAGCGAAGCATCTCAATGCTCGGCAAGCCAGGTCTGTTTTTTACCTGTTTCAATCTCATTATTACATACATGCCTGGGTCCCACAACACCAAAGCAGACGCACTGTCACGCCAGTTCGCACCGGATTCCGATGATGAGGGAATCAGCCCGTCCTCCCGCCTTCGTGTTTTGTTGGAGCTTTAATGTGGGAGATAAAGAAGCTCATAAGGGAGCAGGAACCCGACCCAGGAACAGGCCCAGAGGGCAAGCTGTTTGTCCCTGCATCAGAGTAGGGTGCTCCAGTGGGCCCACACCGCACGTTTCGGCTGTCATCTGGTTAGGAACCTCACCATCACTTTCCTTCAGCAATCCTTCTGGTGGCCTACTCTGATGCAGGGAGTATGTCGTTGACTGTCCTGTGTGTACTCAGAATAAGGCACCGAATTCGCCTCCTGCTGGCCTCCTGCAACCACCCCCCATGCCCAAGCGACCCTGGTCGCACATTGCACTGGACTTTGTCACTGGACTGCCCCCGTCATCAGGTAACACTTTTTCAATTCTCACCATCATTGACTGGTTTTCTAAGGCTGTCCACTTTGTTGCCCTGCCGAAGCTTCCATCTGCCCTGGAGACTGCTTGGCTCCTTACCTAGCACGTGTTCAGTCTCCACGGTATTCCTCGTGACATCGTCTCTGGCCCAGGTCCACAGTTCACATTCCAGGTCTAAGAAACTTGCTCCTCGGTTTATTGAACCCTTTCCTGTGCAAGTGGTTTTGAATCCAGTGACTGTCCAGTTGGCCCTGCCATGTAACATGAGAATTCATTATGTCTTTCATGTCTCCCAGGTGAGACCAGTCTGGACCAGCCCGTTGTGCCTGCCCCCTGGGTCCCCACCATCTCTGACAAGTTTGGTAGGTCGCCGGGAGGCTCCCGTTAGAAGGGGGGGTACTGTCAGGGTCTGACGGTCCCCTACCTGTGTGTGTGTGTGTGTGTGTGTGTGTTCCAGTCTCTTTCCTTTCTCTCTGTCTCGGGGGCGATTGTTTACGGAGGTCGCCTGGCAACGAGTGACACTTGACCCGGAAGTACCGCTGCTCTAGAAGCCGCCACACCTGGGACTGATTCGGCATCCACCTGCCTTTAATTGTCCACCATCTTAGGCAGAGCTATTTAATGGGTGGCCTACGACAGTCAGCGCTGGAGTATTGCACTAAGCCGCTAGTGTTCTCGGACCGTTTGTGTGGAGAAGTATTGCCTGCCAGAAAAGAGACTTTCCGTTAGCTGTCCTTTGTGTGTGATTAGGAACAAAGAAGGAGAAGGATTATGAGCATGGGGAAAGAGGGAGGGAGGAACGGAGATTCACTGTCACGCACCACTTGAGCACGGGGAAGAGGACACCAATGCTCACTTGCACATTGAACAATTGTAACCTTTATCACTGTAAATAAACGCACTGTTGTTCATTCAGAGCTCCGTGCCAGGGTCCACTCATTCACCCCCGGTGACAGCAATGGTAAGTTCTAGTGTTATTATTAGTATGTCTTAGTTAGGTTTTGTTTAGTTAAAGTTTCATCAATGATCCCTTGTTTATGTGTCGTTTTCTGTTTCCTGTGTAAGTCTCTTGTCCTCTATGTATGATTTTTAGTTATGTGTGTGCCTTGTTCCCCTTATCTGTTTTCATGTTTCTCTCCTTGTGTATCATTCAGTCTCCCCAGTCTGTTATGTGTTTCATGTCTGCGTTTTCCATGTCATATTGTCAAGCTTGAGCTGTCAAGCTAGTGTTTTCACATTCTTTGGGTGATTATGTTTCCTGTTTTATTTTGACAGTCTTGTGTTTCCATGTTCAATGTGTTTAGTTTTGCTTCCCATGTGGCGTCATGTTCATTTGTGTCAGCTGTGTTCCCGTGTGTTTCCACTTCCCTCGTTACCCTTCTGTGTATTTAAGTCCTCTGTCTTCCTTTGCTCAGTGTCAGGTGATCTGTTGTCTTTTGAGCCATGTCTCTATGTTCTAGTTATGTATTTATCCACACCAAGTTTCACATTTAGGGTTTTTCATGTTTATTTTTAGTTTTCCCAGTTTAGGTTACTGTTTATTTTTGTCTCAGTTCACCTTGTGCATTGCTTTGTATTTCTCCATTTGCCATAAAAAACGGCTCGCTTTAATATTAAGTTTGTTTCACGCTTTATTTGCTATCGCCTCTGTCAGTGCGCCCAGGGTGGCTGTGGCTACAATGTAGCTTGCCATCACCAGTGTGTGAATGTGTGTGTGAATGGGTGGATGACTGGATGTGTAAAGCGCTTTGGGGTCCTTAGGGACTAGTAAAGCGCTATACAAAATACAGGCCATTTATTGGGTCCTCTATTCTCTACTCCACACAGTCTGCATCTGCTGACTGTGACGAGGATGACAGGAGCTCATTGATTTTACCCATCGTAAAATGTCTCTTGTATGGCAAATTAGTACTGAAACATCTTTTATAGGCCACCAGTTGGGACTGAACCAACTGACATTAACTGCACTAAATGGCATGATTGCTTTTGAATTACTACTTGATTTCAGTATTTGTCATGACTTTCCGTGCCTTTTATGCCTACCTCCCTTTCATTTATTCAATACTTTTCCCTCGTCATTTCTCGTTACTGTACAAAATCTAACTTACAGACATCTAGGGTTTGATTAATTTGGGTGTGTGGATTGGATGGGTTGTTACTGACATCTGGTGAGAATGTCTTGTCAATAGCACCTTTAGAAATACATTTACTTTCTACGTGCTCTAGAAGACAAAGTGACGCTTGACATGTGTTTCTGAACATGAAAGCGCGAAATGATTATTTAACCACACTGAATTTCCTTGCACAAAAAGTAAAATCAAAATTTAAACATGAATTAACTAATTGCTGGGTCCTATCAGAGAAAGGTAGATTTTACATGCAATACAAATGGCGAAGTCAAGAAGAGAGCACTCAACTGCACAACCATTAGGCAAGTACCTGTGTATTCTCCTCACAAGAAATGGCCAAAAATATGTGGTTGTCTGTTCGAAACATTTTTGGTGTGGGGAACACGAACTTGATAACATAAGACACGCAGCATAAAACACATAAAGGGTGAGGGAAACTTAAATACAGGGGAAGAAAACACAAGAGGAATCTAATATACAAATGAACTTAGCTAACCTAATGAACTTAAACACAAACATCAAAAAACAAAAATTAAAAACTGGGTCAACAGATCCAGGAACATGACAGTTTTAAGAAAGGAACCTAAAGTTCTGGCACTGTGCTTAAAGCTATTGTTAATCATTGTTATTTACATGCTGGCTTGCCAAATAAATTAACAGTCAAAGTGCCCATCATGCATGATTATTTTTGTCAATAATCCATGGATGGCACCTGTGAGTCATATTAATACTGTTTCAAATGTTTTGCACTGTTAAAGGAACACTAAATTCAATATCAGACATCATCCCAGCCCAGCACTGAACAGCTGCTTTCATTCAGATCACCAAAATTACAAGGGTACCCAGATTTTTGCACAGCCTTTTTCACATTTCATTTCATTTCCTACAACTAAATACTGCTTCACTAAAAATCTGTGTTCAGAAAACAACCCAGTACTGTTCACTGTTATCTTTTTCATTGCCAGCTGGCAGTTCAAAGTAACTGCATCTGTACACAGCAGATGACACTAAATTGTGTACAGACATGCTGTGCTGCCATCTTCAAATGTTGTTTCTCGTAGTTGTGTCAAACTTCTGACAAATTCCAAACATAGACAATAATTTTGCATGCCCCGTCATGATTTGTACAGTGGTTTTTGAGAATTTTCACCTCATGCCTTCATGGTTATAATGTGGTAAAAAAAACGAAGGTGGAAACTACATGTGAAAAACCATTTAGTTTAATATTAAAATATAAGGTCAACAAGTCTGCCATTTTTTTTTAAGTTGTTGCTGAATTTTATATTGATAAAAGTCTCAGATTACAGATCATTAGTTCAAGCCAGATCATGTGATGGTAATGCAATCTTAAATCCCCAAATTAAAACCCTTATACATGTCGGCCATAATATTTACAATAGATAGCTGCTGAATGGTTGCTGAAGCTTCTAGTTTTTCCAGTTTAAGTGTTATGGTAGTTATGGCTTTGAAGCATTCTACTTTTGTATTTGTGCACCTAACAATAATGCCCTGATTAAAAAGAAAAGGTAACTCTTTATCCTGAGAAAGATTAATAGAATAGAATAGAATAGAATAGAATAGAATAGAATAGAATAGAATAGAATGCCTTTATTGTCACTATACAGTTGTACAATGAGATACAGAGCATCTCCTACTCTGTGCAAACATGTAGAGGAGGAATTGGAACAGTATTAATAGAAAAATATATAAAATGTACAAAGATACAATCTGGTGTAAAATAAAGTAAATATGTAAATAAATTCTGTTTTTGTATATACGTATATGTTCAGGTTATTGCACATAGAATTTAGTATTGTACAGTGGTGATTTATAAACGAAATGTTAAAATGGGGGCTGGGGAGATGGGACTGTGTTTATCAGTGCATGTGTGAGTTAAGGGTGGTTGTGGCCTTTGGGAAGAAACTGTCTTTGATAATGTTTGTTGCTCTGCTGAGGCAGCGGGAGGAATAAATGTCCATCAGGGAGGAGAGGGCAGCCGATGATGTGCAGAGCTCTGTCATCTGACCTGAAGGCGGCGGCGCGGGCTTTTGAGGAGTGAGCGGACCTGGCTGGTCATCCAGGGTTTTGGTTTGGAAAACCCGAATGCTTTTATGCTAATATGTTAGATTTAGGAACCCAATGAAGAGGAATACTGTTCCATAATTATGACTTTGTCCCAGGTTCAGGCTGCTAAATTCTGGAACAGGCATGGCAAGATGGCACATGCCTCTGTGAGAAGGCCTGTGCTTCTGTTGTTCACATTACACAACAGAAACGAAACCAAATGCTAAAGAAATGTATTTGTATAAACAGCTTTTACATGTATTCTAACATAAATTTTCCATCAAATGTTAATGTAACTACAGTATACTTTTACTTACAGAACTTATCAAGTACATATTGATAGATGTGAATATTAAAAGAGTTTAACAAAAGCGCTCACAATTTTTGTAATAATGCCGTAATACAACATTAATACACTTCACTTTGCTATATTTGTCCTTAAAACATTTTAAAGTAAAAATAAATCTGCTGCTCTAAGACCACTTTATATACACTTTTATATCATTTTCATTTAAAACTACCCTGTGGTTGAACTACATAAAGTAGAGCATGATGGGAGTTTGTTTTACAATGAGAACTCTCTAAGACACACTTACGTCCTGTGCCTGTACACAAATAGACCACAACAGAAAAGTTCTAACAATTTGTTTAAAAACAAACAGTTCAATTCAATTCAAGTCTATTTATATAGCGCCAAATCACAACAACAGTCGTCTCAAGGCACTTTATATTGCACAGTAGATCGTACAATAATAGATACTGTGAAAAGATTTTGTTTATTATTCAAATATGCTTTGCTTGTGATTGTGTAAACTCTGAATGACGATTCACCCTGATAAACATGAAG
Organism: Oreochromis aureus; assembly: GCF_013358895.1. Lineage (NCBI taxonomy): Eukaryota > Metazoa > Chordata > Actinopteri > Cichliformes > Cichlidae > Oreochromis > Oreochromis aureus. Next base: position 15,038 of record NW_024108933.1, on the reverse strand, counting down.
CCTTGCCTATGCTTATCATATGCCTGTGAAGACAAGTTCCTGTGTAAAGAGGAACGGAAAGTTCCATAAGCAGATGTTTAGTATAGTATGAACAGAACGTTTTAGCAAGATATGCATTTGTCTGTTAAGCAATCTGTATTCTTTAGCAAGATATGCATTTGCAATCTATATTCTGAGAACAGGCGGAGACTGCCTCCGCCCTGTTGAGTAACCTACATGCCTATATAACCTGCAATAAAGAAGAGTACTGGTGTGACTCTCATTAGAGACGTTCACCCCATGTACATGTGATTGATTATATTGTCTCGCTGTGTCTCTGTTTTACTTTCTGTTTTAAGACATACACACCCTGAGGTTCTCAGAACAAGCAGATTGAGCTTGAAAAGAAAGACTTAGCAGCAGCTTTCTCTCTCACAAGACTGATCAGCAATTTGAGTTCATGATGCAGCTTTATGGAGCTCTGATCCTGTGTGTGACTCTGTCTGCAGGTAAGAAGTTGGTCCTTTCTCTTTGATGTGTGTGTATATATATATATATGTATATTTATATATATATATGTGTGTGTGTGTGTGTGTGTGTGTGTGTGTGTGTGTGTGTGTGTGTGTGTGTGTGTGTGTGTGTGTGTGTGTGTGTGTGTGTGTGTGTGTGTGTGTGGAGTGGTGGGAAGGTTACTTTTAAAATGTATTCCACTACAGATTACAGAATACATGCCCTAAAATGTATTTTGTAATGTATTCCGTTACGTTACTCCATGAGAGTAACGTATTCTGAATACTTTGGATTACTTAATATATTATCATGTTTTTTACAACTACATGAATGTGCTATTGCTGTGTGATTTATTACTATTGATAAAGGTTACTCGCCATACCAATACCAACTAGATTTTTAAATCTTAATATAAAATGAGTAACAGTAGGATGGACATTAGGTAAGGCTGCACTTTTTGCAGCGATCTCCTATAGAAAACTATTCCACGCGTATATAAAACAGGTCAGAGTTTTTTAAATGGACTAATAATGATGTAGAGTGTTGCTGCGAGTAACACAACAGCACAAAGTTGCAAAAGCGAGTGAGAATTAAAGAATTTGAGGAAAGCTATCTGGAGCATGTACAAACTGATTTTAATCTTTAATAGGGCTGTCAAAATTGAGAGCAAACAAAACAACTGCTGTATAATGCCCTCCGCTATCTTTGTTTAATTGGTCACATGAGTGCATCACATGACTAAAATTTGTCATTGTTTTAGAATAGGCTCTGGGTTCGCTATCCACACTAAGACGAGAAAACAGCTTTTTCAAATGAATCTGCTTTGGAGAGCGTTTTCAAAACGCTGCGTTTTCCTTGACTGAAAATGCTGTCTCGGTGTGGATGGAAGGCCAAAATGGAGAGAAAACGATGCGTTTTCAAACGAAAACGTATTAGTGTGGACATGGCCTTTGCTAGCGAGAGACAGAGAGAGGCGTTGAAAGGCTGCTCCAACGGAACTTATTGTTTTGGAGGAAAACACAAACACAGTGTACAGTCGAGTCTTAATAGTTTACAACTGGGCTACACTGCCCATGAGGGTACATTCTTTAGGACTATGCCTGTAACACTCTGCCTATTGCCTTCAGATTAAATATTTTTTGAACAATAATTTAAAAAAATATTTCGTCACGTCATTATGTGGGCCGCAAGTAGAATAACATAGGCCGCGAGATTGAGACCCAGGCATTAGAGCCTCTTAATGTGTGTTTTTGTTTGGGTTTGCAATTACCAAAAATAGAGAGGGGACAGCCTAACATATGAAACGGGAAAAGACCACCGTGTAATCCCTTTATTTCAACAAAGTAACTGTATTCTGAATACCACCTTTTTAAAAGGTAACTGTAACAGAATACAGTTACTCATATTTTGTATTTTAAATACGTAATGCCAGTACATGTGTTCCGTTACTCCCCAGCACTATGTGTGTGTGTATATATGTATGTGTATATATGTATATGTTTTATATAGACAACCATTCGCACTCACATTCACACCTATGGGCAATTTGGATTAATCAATTAACCTATCCCCACAAACTGCATGTCTCTGGACGGTGAATATATAGTGTTTATTGACAGCGATACTGTCACAAGGTCGTTGCTTTTGGGAATCTCTTAAAGCTTATGTGCGTGGGCAAATCATTTCTTTCTCTGCTTATTTCACTAAAGACTGCAAAGCCAAACTTCAAACTTTCACTACACAAATTTGTGACATAGACAGACAGGCTGTAGCTAATCCCACTCCTGATTTGCATAAAAGACGCACTTGATTTGCAGACCGAATTTGATTTGCTTTCTCTGGCAGATGCTGAGGGCCTTTGCGCCGTTGCACACGTGACTTATTATGAACATGGTGATAAGCCGAGAAGGCTTTTGGCCCATCAGTTAAAATGTCAGGTGTCTTCTCAATTAATTTCTCAAATTAAAGATGCAGCAGGCAACTTGGTTTCTGATTCAAAAGAAGTGAATAAGGTGTTTAAGAAGTATTATTCCTCTATATATGAATCTGAATCCACTGTCTCTGAGGTCGATTCTTTTGAATGATCTTACAATGCCCACTGTTGATCCTGTTGTAGCTGAACAATTAGATACCCTCTTAGGTTGGATGAAATTGTGCATGCAATCAAGACCATGCGCAATAGTAAGGTACTAGAACCTGATGGGTTTTCGGTTGAATTTTTTAAAACATTTATTGACAAGTTAGCCCCATTACTTTCTTTCAGTGTTTAATGAATCTTTTGAATGCGGTCTACTGCCCCCTACATTGTCTCAAGCACTAATTACTGTTCTCCTAAAGAAGGGCAAAGATCCTATGTCTTGCACCTCGTATAGGCTTATTTCACTTCTGGATGTTGATGTTAAAGTCCTGGTTAAAATTTTAGCAATTTGCCTTGAAAAAGCTCTTCCTACTATTATTTCCAATAAATAGAATGGTTTTATTTAAGGCCGCCAGCTGTTCTTTAATGTTGCTGCACGCTTTTGAATGTAATTCTTTCCCAGCACTCGACCACTAATCCAGAAGTAGTTATTTCACTTGATGCTGAGAGAGCTTGGAGCTTGGCTTCGCGTGGAGTGGAGCTTTCTCTTTGCGGTCTTACAAAAATTTGGTTTCAAGGACCGATTCATTTCATGGATTTGATTGTTGTACAAGTCACCCCAAGCCAGTGTTTACACAAATGGTGTTTCCTCTGACTACTCTGCATTGTCGCGACGGCACGAGGCAGGGCTGCCCCTGTCCCCCTTTTTTTGCTATTGTAATTGAACCCCTATCTATAGCTTTGAAGTCCCTCCCTCATTTTCATGGTATTTCCGGTCAGGTCTTGACTTAAAATTGTCTTTATATGCAGATGACCTGCTCCTATATGTTTCTGATCCCTTATCTAGTATAACATCGATTGTGTCTCTATTAAACAAGTTCGGCTCTTTGTCAGGTTATAAAATATAGCTTTATAAAATAAATCTTCTTAAGAGTGAATGTTTCCCTGTAAAGTCTTATACTTAAACAATCTGACATTCCTTTTAGACTTAGCCCGCTAGCTTTAAATGTTTGGGAGTTAATGTGACCGTACTTTGTCTTTTTATGTTCTTCAATTTCTCCCTTTGATCACTCAAATTCAATCAGATTTCCAGAGATGGAATTCGTTACCTTTGTCCTTAATTATTCGGATTAATGCAGTAAAGATTAACATTTTGCCTCGATTGTTATTTTTGTTTCAGTGTATTCCTGTATTTTTGCCTAAAGCTTTTTTCAAAAAGTTAGATCATCTAGTTATATCATTTATCTGAGAGGAAATATCCCAGGGTGAGGAAATCACTGTCACAGAGACTGACATTTGATGGTGGTCTTGCCTTACCCTAACTTTTTATTTTACTATTGGTCTGCTCATATTTCACAAATTGACCCACTGGTTTGAATCTCAAGAACTGCTGTGGCGTAAACTGGAGCAACTGTCGTGCACTTCCTCCTCCTTAGAAGCTTTAGTGTCTTTTCTAATCTTTCAGATCAACAATGGGAGAAAGCAGTATCAATGTCGGTTATATTACGTCGTGTGCTAGGCTACAACTTATTTAGTTCATGGTATTGTACAGGGTTTACTATTGAAGTCTCGTCTTTCCGAGATTTACCCATAAGCGGTGGCTCAGTGTGAGAGATGTCATGCCACCCAGTGTGACCCAAGTCACATGTTATTTCTGTGCCCAAGACTCCATGGCTTCTGGAGCCAGTATTCAGTTATTCTTTCCAAGGCTCTTGGGACCCAGGTCTGCATGGACCCTTTTTAGCTGTTTTCGGGCTTCCAGTTAATACTGTTCTTACTAAGCCTCACGCACTTCAAAATATTAGCCTTTACATCACTTTTGGCTAGATGTTGTATTTTACTCTTTTGGAAATCTTCAAAGCCACCTTCAGTTTCTTTTGGGATGTCATTTCTTAAACTGCAAAAGGTAGGAGTAGCGGCAAAGGCCAAATATGGAGAGTTTTATTGTATCTGGGGCCCCTTTGTAAACTTTTTGTTTTTGTTTTGATTTTTATAATTATTATTTTTCAAATGCCAGACAGTCATAAAGCACATAGATACACATAAAAATGATAGTCTCTTCTTTCTTTTTTTATAACATTCAATAAACATAAATAACATAGATGGCATGAATACACCCGCTCCCTCCCAATAATTTAAAGGTGAATATGTTACAGAAAGATGGATTAACCCATACACACACACACACACACACACACACACACACACACACACACACACACACACACACACACACAAACACACAAACAAAAACAAACAAAAAAACAAAAAGGAGAACCCCAAAAAAAAACCCTTATGTGGCATATCGAGCGCGCAAGCAGGCGCCACCAGGCTCGATCTTGTGCCGGGCTTCAGCTTCTTCCAACGATATGTTCGATGTCTTTAGGTCTTGATGGAATGACCTTCGCCAGGTGTTGCGGGGACGTCCTCGTGGTGTTTTAACGCCCAGGGGTTGCCAGCGCATCACTGTTCTTGGAATCCATGCGGAGGATATGGCCGGCCAGTTGGAGTTTTTGGCGTGTGATGATGTTGTGAAGTTTGGCCGCGGCACTCCTTCGCAGGACCTCGTTGGTGATGTGGTCGGTGTAGCGGATCTTCAAAATCCGGCGAAGACATCGCTGCTGAAAGATGTCGAGCTTGGTGTTGATGCAGGCCGACACCTTCCAAGTCTCGCTGGCACAAATGGCGGTTGGGATCACGATCGAATTAAGCAAGCAGAGTTTGATTTTGAGGAGATGGTCGGGAGGACCAGATCTTGTTCATCCTCCGAAATATCGCAGCCGCCTTTCCAGTGCGGCATTTAACATCCACCTCCACATCGCCGTCATGGGAAATCACGCTACCGAGGTAGGTGAATTTCTCCACTTCTTCTAGCTCCTGTGTCCCGATGTAGATCCCCCGTCGTGGGTCCTTGGAGCTGACGTGCATGATCTTCGACTTTTCAGAGCTGATCCTCAGGCCAATCTTGCCGGCTCCTCTTCTTAGATCGTCTTGTAAACTATTTCAAGTCATTAAACATTTTACCAGCTGATTAACATTATCAGCCCCCTCTTTTTTTTTGGTGTTTCATTTTTAATTTTATGTAAGCGTGTGTGTGAGTGTGTGTACTATTGTATCTGTTCGTGTCAGAAAAAAACCCAAACAAATATGTGAGGGGAACAGATTGTATTGTAATTGTAACGACTAATGTATATTTCTCTCTCTCAATAAAAATATATTTTTTAAAAAAGACCTCTGCCAAGATCTGTGGCTGCAAATTGTGTGAGGCGGAGAGAGGACCGAACGTGGAAGACGCTAAGGACAAAATATAAAGTAGAGTGTAAGAAGTCAGAAGGAGAACACTAAAGAAAGAAACACTGAAACAAAACTAACGGAACATTAAGCACAAAAAAAGGCTTAACAACATACAAACATATTAACTTTGTATTGGGTAGGGGAACTATTCTCCAGACTAAGAAGACTTATTATTATTTCACTTCCTATGGAGCATGAAACAAAAACTCCCAATAATTTCTAATGTATAAAATTGTGTTTTCTTTATTTGTATAGCATGTGGATTAAAATGCTACACATGTGCAGCTGCAGATCCTAAATCCTGCACAGACACCACATCTTGTGCATTCATCTTCAACCGTTGTTTCTCTGGCAGAGTAGATGGTGAGTTGTTATCTCATATCACAAGCTCTATCCAAAAGTAAACACAAATGCTGAAGGTCTGCTGGATCTTAGTCACATCATATTTTGTAAAGTTCTTTCTGAGAGTTTTCCCTCATGTCTTACAGGTCTTAATGTAGTTACAAAGGGCTGCCTAAACAGTGTAGCATGTGTTTGGCCTATGTCTTGCTGTGAAGGGGACCTGTGTAACAGCACTATTCAACTGGTCCCAGTGCCATCCTGCTGCTGGTATCTTCAGCCATCCTCAAATTTCTTTTCTGAGCCTGTAGAATGATGTTGTTTCCATACTGCATTTTTTCGTATTCTATTTTGTACAACTAGAGAAGAAAATAAAGAAAATAAAAAACATAAAAATGCCATGATATGAAATAAAAATGTCATTGCTATTTTTGATCTGTCATTTAAAGTAATCCTGTCACAGCCCTGGATCGGTGACCCAGTGTTTTATGTATTATTGTTATTTTATGATTTCTTCGTGGTTTGATTTCCAGTATTTAGTATGGGTTTAGTTCTGTGCCAGTCTGTTTCCTGTTTTACTTTGAAAGTTCGTGTCTCATGTTAGTGTGTCTGGTTTTGCTCCCTTGTCTCATTAGGTCTGATTTGTCTCAGCTGTGTTTACTTCCTGTCTCCCTGATTGCTCCCTCTGTGTATTTATGTCCTGTGTTTCTCTTTGTCAGTGTTGCGTTGTACCCTCATACTAGCCTGTGTTCTGGTTTTCATGCACAGTTTTTGGCTATCCCAGTTTAGGTTTTGTTTTGTCTTTTGCCAACAATAAAGTTGTTTAAGTTCACTTCCTGTTTTGGAGTCTGCGTTTGGGTCCTTTTCCTGCCTGCCTGCCCACAGAGCCATGACAAATCCACAGTCTGTCGTATTCACATACTTTATTGCTTGAATGTAAACTTTCCTAAATCAATTATAAAGAGCACTTTGAAGATTTTTTGAGAAATATTTTGGTTTATAAACTTTTCAGACCACTTTATATATACTTTTATATAATTTTTCACTTAAAACTACCCTGTGGTTGAACTACATAAAGTAAAGCATGATGGGAGTTTGTTTTACAATGACAACTCTCTAAGCCACACTTACTTCCTGTGTCTGTACACAAATAGAGCACAACAGAAAAGTTCTAACAATTTGTTGTAAAAAAAACCAAAAAACAACAAAATAAAAATAAAAATGCTCTGTTCAAATGGTCTCTCATGAGACATAAAGAAAACACAGAATTCAAATTAAAAACAACTAGCACTTACACCAAGGGTACCTTAAATTTATAGTCACACTGAACATGGCAAGTTTCCTGTGTGAACACATGTAGAAACAAAGTTATTTTTCATTCGATATGATAGTTTATTCAGTAACACTATAGCATAATTTTAGTTCTTTCTTCATTTCCAAAAATGGTGTCTGGCAGTGATGTCACCGAGGGGGCGTGGTTATTCAGGAAACTGTAGGAGGCTTTTGAAGAAATGCAAACCTTCAGGTTCTCAGAACTAATTTCACTTCCTATGGAGCATGAAACAAAATCACCCAATAATTTCCAATGTGTGTAAATTGTGTTTTCTTTATTTCTATAGCATGTTGATTAAAATACTACACATGTGAAGCTGCAGCCTAAATCTGCAAGGAGACATTGATGACCAAAGTGTCAGATGGCAGCAGGAATAGCATGTGTGGAAACAGTAATTAACACTTGATATCTTGGTTTCTTTTTTTTTAATCATTCAAATATGATGTGTAAAAACAACTGTTGGTGCATGAGTGTTTAATGTTTACCAGACTTTAAAGAGTTTTTCTTTGTTGTTTTACAACAGAACATAGAAGCTTAGAAAGTATAAAAGCATATTTCCTAACTTCATAAGTACCAGTCCATTTATCATAGTGCTATTAAAAGGGAAAAAGCAAAATCTTTCACCTGCACAGTTCTGCTTACTGCTGCAATTGTCATTGGCCCATTGGGGCAACATGTAACACATGTCATCTTGACTTGTTTTCTTGAAACAATGGCAATCTAAAACTTATGATTTGCCTGCAGTCAAAAATATATCAACCAAGTTTAAAACCTTAAAATTTTATCTAGTGGCTGAGATTCTGTAGAAAAAATTGCTGTTATCTTTGATGGAAATGATGGCATTTTTCAAAATAATGTCTGCAGAGACAAACATGCATTTTGGTGCTTTTATAGAGTTTGAAATATGGAAGAAATATAGTATCATCAGAATCCAACTATTTTTTAGACATTGAATTTATAACACTGAATTTTTATCCTCCAAATTTCCTGCAAAAATATTCACCTGCAAAATTCACCTGCAAAAATTTCAACTGCAAAAATTCACCTGCAAAAATTCACCTGCAAAAAATTCACCATCAAATATTCACCTGCAAAAAATTCACCTGCAAAAATTCACCTGCAAAAATTCACCTGCAAAAAATTCACCGTCAAATATTCACCTGAAAAAAATTCACCTGCAAAAAATTCACCGTCAAATATTCACCAGCAAAAAATTCACCTGCAAAAATTCGCCTGCAAAAATTCAACTGCAAAAGTGATGAACTTAAATGACCCAAGCCAGAGCAATCAGCACTAGATCGAGTCGAGCGGCTCTCAGCCAATTAAATTACGCTGTTTGATCACATGACATCGTTAGCCAGCAGTGTGTCTCCTAGAAGATAGCTGTTTAGAGGTGAGGGATTAAGGCTGTATCCCAATTCAGGGTCTGCAGCCTTAAAGTACGCAACCTCAACGGTCTTCAAGGGCCGCGTACTCAAAAAGACCGCTAAGGCCGGAAGTGCGAGGCTCGTGAAAAGGGACGGTCTAGCCTCCGTCGCGCTTCCCAGGTTGCCTAGCAACCATAACACCAACCGCTGGAAACGTTTCATACAGCTTTGTTTGACAGAAATGAAGGAGAACATATTTTGTTCTTGTGTTTGTTTCTACACCAGCTTTGTGTGATTTAATAAGTATCTGAGGCTGAGACCACAGGACTGTAAAAACATGATTGTTGGCCTTCATATCTGTACTGAACAGTCATTTAAGATTAGCTAGTAAACAACAATTAGCCAATGTTGTTCATGAGACTAAAGTCAGTGTAAATATGATATGGCCAATATTATAGTTATTATATTAATCATTATAAGTTATTACAGCAGTGAGTTTGAACTCTCAAATCAAATAACTTCTATTGTCACATCACATGTGCAGGTACAGCACATGTGAGTGAAATTCATGTGAGTGAACTCTGTGTCAAATACTGAGCTTCAGTAAAGATTCAAGTTGCAGTTATTTATAAGTCCTATCACCTTAAATCTTCACTCAAAGACAAATATCTTTGACAGTGCATATATAGGTGTATTATATATAAGAGACAAATGTTGTTCATTTAATATGTTGGCATTACTAAATTTGGCTCAATGCTTACATATATGTGTAAAAAGAAAATGTACGAGCTGTGAAAACTGTTTCTAATAAACAAAGAGTAGACTGATATATTAAATATTCCTTTATTGGGTGAGAAAATCAGACCATGTCATAACTGCTTTAAGTCACACAGAATAGATATCAGAGCCTTAAACAGGCCGACTTCTGCTAAATGGGTCAAACTGGGCAGAAAGTATACAAACACATGACATCCTTATAGAATATGATGTAACACTATAGATCAACTTACCTCAGAATATATAAAGCATACAAACAATTACAACAATATGATGCAACAAACTACTAATCCAAAATACTCAAAGCTTCATAGAACTGAAACAAACATTTATCTTTAGCTCCGTTCTGCTGCTGATACATACTTTAGGTTTCTGAATATTAAACTTGTTGCTGCCTTTCATAGTGTGTAACTTGAAGGCCCTGAGTACTTTCTCCCACACTGAAAACACTGGGATGATAACATTATTTGAACATTACCTAATAAGACTGATTCAGGACAGACAATTAGTTATTTTAAATGTTTCTAGCAGTCCTTCACAAACAGGGAACAGTCTGTCTATTCTCTCCATCTGTCAGCTGCTGCTGGCTCTTCCTCCTCCTCTTCCTCACACACTGCTGAGTTTGTCCTGGTGGATCATCAGGGGTGCAAAGCCTCACAGATGATGTGCAGCAGTGGGTCCCTCAGTCTGTCCTCACTCTGGACACTTGCAGTTGTCACACATGGAAATCAAATGTGTGATAAGCTGCAGGATTCAAACACAAGTGTAACTTGTAAATACATGTTCATACTTTTATTCCACAATCAGAGAGAAAGAAACAGAGAGAGAGTGCAGGACAGACAGACAGGTGACAGTCTCAGGTGTACACACTGCTACAAAACAGCACAAGAGAAGTAGGATTTAGTGTTTGTGTTATTACGAGTGCTAAACAAGAAGAGTTCCCAGATGGTCCAGTGGACACATGTGTGACTCCTGTGATTAAAGCATCTTTCTTTCAGCTTAACGAGTGAACCGTCAGCTCGTTCAAACACACGTTAAAGTCCGTTTTGGCTCCACACCACCGAACAGAGGCAGCAATATAACATAGCGAACATTAACAGTGCAGTGAATCCTGCTTGTGCCGTCATATTCAGGACTGCAAACCGAGCAGCATCACTGACTTTCAGCTTGTTGTGTTTGTGGATTTATGACTGACTTTAATTATCCATAAAATCATCACATTCTCTGTAAGAGAATCAATGAGTACTAAAAATGTGCACCTTTACCTGTGTGTTTTCTGGAACAGGAACAGGGTGATATCTGTGACACAACTCCCACAGCTGGTTGGGACTCGTGTTGTTTTCTGTTCGCAGTGGATGGTTGTCCCATCCACTGCAAATGTATTAAATCATCCTCCAGTCGAGGAAGAAAGATGTAATGGCAGCATAAAAGAGGTGTGCAGCATTTGAAATGTCAAGAAGGCCTTCTTCCTCAAGGTTGTGAAGAACATCGTAGTAAATGCATGCAACGGCCACCCAGAGGTCTCTCCACAGTCGCTCTATTCTGAAATAATATATATAAAAAAAATATTTAAATTAGGTATGGCCTTTCTTTGGTGTGTATGAGAAATTCCTGCTTGTTTCTAACCCTACATGAAATGTGTGCATGACAACAGTAATAATATATTATCAGGGCATGTAGGAAGGACCCAGGCATATCACTTAAAAGGTGCCAAAAGGGTTGTAATGATCAGTGGCAATACATGAGATGACAACCAGACCATTAACACAGAATGAACATTCAGGGAAGGAAGTAACAGACTGGAAAGGTGTGTGAATAACTAAAAATAGGGCAGAGTCCTGAAGGCTCTTTGGGGTTTGTAGGACCTGTCCAATATTTTCTTCCTTGAGGGTAAATGATGGAAATTGAAAGAAACAACAACAACAACAACAACACCTGACACATATGAGACAATATATCCTGCTGGATAGGGCACTGTTCTCTAAAGACATTTTACTATAAAACTTTTTCATAAAACTATTGTTACGTTCTTTGTCTAAGGGCGAGTATCGACGCAACAAGAAGTTGGCCCACCCACACACCACCCAAATAAGTACACAAACCACAATATCTTCTAAAAAGTGCTAAGCAGCCATTTATTTTGCTTCAGCTGTGAGCAGTGCCAAAATAACAAACAAAACTCCCTACTGGTCCCTATGCTGTCCTACACAAAATAAAAACCAACCAAAAGACAATCCACTTACCTAACTTTCTAACAAAAACAGGAGAAAACTTAAACAAAATGGCTTCTCACGCCTACTAGGCTGCTGCAGTGAAGGATATATACACAAAGGTGAACAAAATGTACGATCGCTACTTGACAAGACTATTTACAAAACTAAGACACTAACACCAAACACACGAGTGGAACATGGTGGATACACAGACGGACCAGCCAGCACAAAGACAGAAGACGCGACTTAAATACACACAGAGAAACACAGGAGATTACACACAGGTGGGGAACACAGCTGGGAATAATCAACCAGACGAGACAGAGGTAAAACTGAACACACTCACATGAGACGCAGACCTTCACAATAAAACAGGAAATGAGAACACTACACCAAGACGAAGACCTGACACAGAGACAGAATGACACATGGACCCTGAACTAAACTAAGCGTAAGATACAACCGAGAACAAAATCCTTAAACATGACATAAAACAAAACACTGACAACATTAAATCATAACATTATATCCTTTAAATGTTTATGTATTTTAAATAATGGAAATAAAGCTGCAACACCTTCCATCTTATGTCAGAAACATTTGAGGTTGACAGTATTTTATGAGAACAAACCTCTGATTGTGCACACTCATTCCTGAAATGAAACTGCCTCTTCCTGTGCCACGAACAGTAAACATCAGCCATGCAACCTCCACATTTTCCCATCCGTGGTTGCGAATCCTGAAAACAAAGAAAAGTACCTCAAAACATTCGAGAGCTTTAAACAAACTTAGATCTGATAATAAGAACAACTTATGCCTTAATCAGAGTGTTTTTTAAAAAATGTAAAAGAATCCTTAAAATCTTTGATTGCTACTGCTCTAGAAGGCATAAAAAAAAATTGTGTCATGAATGCACTTTCCAGCATGTGTCAGTATGAAGTTTAATTTAACACAGCTGTTAAAACATTTCTCAGGATTTACCGGGTTGGTAACAATTATTTAGATTTATTGAATTTATAGGAAATTACACAAGTGCCATCTTGTATCATTATGATCTGTGTAAAGAGACAAGTTTAAGAATATTTTTGCAAAAAAATACGTTAAAGTTGGAAGTAATTGGCGATGTTCCAATCTTGAAGATCAGCTGTGCCCATTTGTTGCACATTGTGGGAATGGAAAAGTTGAGGCCCTTGCAGGCTACCCACAATTTTCCCCAAACTGAAGCGACCAGCTAATTCAACACCTTTACCAAGCAGTGCTGTTATGTAATTGGATACAAGGGGTGAGACAGTAATATTTTCCTCCATGGTTGTAGCTCCCTGACATTACAAGGGTAATCATTTTATGATGTCGGGTTCAGTGTTACACCAGGATTTCAAATACAATATCATCATCAATAAATTAGTATTATCATTTCAGAATTGTAGGTAACCACTTTTAAATGCCATAGACTACTTATTTGTTTAATTTGATGTATTCTCTCTAGGAGAAAGCAGAGGAATATCCCGTTTAACTTATGCTATCTGTTTAAGTTTAGATTTGTAAAGATATTGACCATATCCTTTTCTGAAAGTGTGGATATAATGGATGGGGTAAGGTACTGTCATGCCACAACTTTATAGTTGTTAAATTCTGGGTACAAGTATACATGCCCATCTTGTACATGTTTTTAATATTATTATCATCATCATCATCATCATCACCATCCTACCCAATTACATGTTTCTTTTACTCAGGTTATGCTGTTTTAATGACTTTACAGTATAATTTACATTGTGTTCCTTCAATTTTCCCTAATTGTATGTTATATTAATCCCATATTTCCGTTTTAATATTTCTAATGTTTGCCTTGTTTTCTTCGCTGCCTGGTCTGCTTCTGTCTCGCTGCCTGTATGGATGCATTTACACCTAAATTTCCCCAACAAATGATGTTTTAATTCACAACTTCTCCAGTGAAACACGAGTCTCCCATCTTCCTGATACCAGGTCTCGAGTTTTGGTCACTAAAACACACACCAACTTCATACTGACGGACATATCACTGCCCTATTCCCGCCTTGTCTGACCGTGTTTGTGGGCTTTGGTTCACTTTACCTCACTCTTCCCCATTCTTGTCATTAAATCAGGCTGTTCTGCAACCATGGCAGCCATTCACTCTATGGCTTTATTCATGGTGTATTTTACCCCTTCACCAAATGCCGCTTCTCGTTTCCCACATTATATTTTGCAGTGTTCGTCTATCTATCAACATCTGTGGAGTATGGTTTTGTAGCGAGTATCCTATTTTGTAGAGCACAGCATGTAAAGGTTAGCTCGGTTAGCAGGATGGTAGCATGTGGCGCTTAGTGAGACACGCATCAGACCCGAAGTTGAGCAAAGACCCCGTCTGTGTACTTTTATACGTGACCAACAGATTTAAATAAAATTAACGTTTCAAAAGACAAACTTGAAGATAAAACATAATATACTTACCGGAGAACCGCCAGGGTTTGCCGCTGCCATCTTGCCGCTCCTGAATTCAAAACTGCCTCTGCAGACAGGCAGGGAGGCGCGGAAATTTTCTTTGAGTTAGTCAAACGTTTTCCTCAGTTCGAGTAGATGATAAAATAAAGAAAAAATGAATGGGATTTTTAAGCAGGACTAGGCGTCCTGTAATGATCTCTATTTAGAGAAAAACTTAATCCTCACCTCTAAACAGCTATCTTCTAGGAGACACACTGCTGGCTAACGATGTCATGTGATCAAACAGCGTAATTTAATTGGCTGAGAGCCGCTCGACTCGATCTAGTGCTGATTGCTCTGGCTTGGGTCATTTAAGTTCATCACTTTGCAGTTGAATTTTTGCAGGCGAATTTTGCAGGTGAATTTTTGCTGGTGAATATTTATTGGTGAATTTTGCAGGTGAATTTTTTTCAGGTGAATATTTGACGGTGAATTTTTTGGGTAGAATTTTTGCAGGTGAATTTTTGCAGGTGAATTTTTTTTCAGGTGAATATTTGATGGTGAATTTTTGCGGGTGAATTTTTGCAGTTGAATTTTTGCAGGTGAATTTTTGCAGGTGAATATTTTTGCAGGGGAAATTTGGAGGATAAAAATTCAGTGTTATAAATTCAATGTCTAAAAATAGTTGGATTCTGATGATACTATAT
>NW_024108932.1:137500-165470 GCF_013358895.1 Oreochromis aureus | reverse complement strand
GTGGGAGGTAGGAAAGGCCCAAATTCGTGTGTTTTGTCAGCAATATAGTTTTCTTTTGACAGCCAATATCATGAGAACTGTGCAGGACCTTGAGAAAGAGATCACTCATGTGGAGAATGTCTCTGGTTCACAGTTCGGTCAGCAGAATAATGACTGTCTACTTTCTAAAAGGCAAGAGCTTAACCATTTTTTACATGAGAGAGCTAAAGGAGCTTTGGTTCGAGCACGTTTCACCAGGCTCCAGGACATGGATGCTCCAACCACATTTTTCTTTAATTTGGGGACATCTGTGGTTCACAGAAGGCAAATGGTGTGTCTTCAGCTTTCGGATGGAAAGGTGACCACAGATCCGGCTGAGATGAGAAGGCATGCAGTGGCCTTTTACACGGACTTGTTTAGTGCGGATGGCTGTGATGTGGACTCTGCTTCGGACCTTCTGCAGGGGCTTCCTCAGCTGAGCCCAGGGGATCAGGACGTTTTGAACAGGAAGCTAACCTTGGATGAGCTGTCTGCGGCAGTGTCTCAGATGGCTTCAGGCAAAGCTCCGGGAATAGATGGTTTACCCTCAGACTTTTTTAAGCACTTCTGGAGTCTTCTGGGTCGGGACCTACTGGACGTGTTTAAGGAATGTTTTCTAGAAGGGATACTTCCAGCTTCCTGCAGGCGTGCAGTTATCTCTCTCATACCAAAGAAGGAGATTTAACCCTTCTTAAAAACTGGAGACCAGTGGCCCTTTTATGTGCAGACTATAAGATTCTTTCCAAGGTGTTATCGAACAGACTGAAAATGGTCATTGAACTGCTGATTGGTGTGGATCAATCTTACTGTATTCCGGATAGGTCTATGATTGATAACTTATTTTTAATGAGAGATGTGTTTGATATTTGTAATGTGTACAATGCTACAGTTGGCATCGTTTCTATTGATCAGGAGAAGGCTTTTGACCGTGTGGACCATGATTTTCTTTTTCCACCTTGAAGACCTTTGGTGTTGGGCAGGGTTTCTGACTTGGGTGAAGCTGTTGTATAACGATGCTTGCTGTGTTGTGAAGGTGGGGGAGGTTGAGTTGTCCTGTGCCGGTTCGGAGAGGGATTAGACAGGGTTGCCCCATCTCTGGACAGCTCTATAGCATTGCTATTGAGCCTTTTCTCTGTAGACTGAGAAGCAAGTTGAAGGGTTTCTCTTTGCCAGATATGGTTCAGAGCCCTCCTGTCGTTGTGTCGGCATATGCTGATGATGTTAATGTTTTTATTACGGATCAAAAGGATGTGCAGGACTTGCAGGAATGTCTGGTTTTGTATGGAAATGCTTCCTCAGCTAGGGTTAATTGGGATAAGAGTGAGGCCTGTTTGGTGGGGCAGTGGGATTTGTCGAGTATTCCCAAGCTTCCTGGGAACCTTCGCTGGGGTAAAAGGGCATTAAAACACTTGGAGTTTACTTGGGGAGTGGTGACTTTGTGAAGCAGAACTGGGAGGAGTGCGGGAAAAGGTGGAGGCTAAGCTGTCTAAATGGAACCGGTTGCTCCCTACCTGTCCTACAGGGGTAGAGTTCTGGTAGCTAACAATCTAGTTGCCTCATCTTTATGGCACAGATTACTTGTTTTAGTGCCACCACCGGTCTTCTGGAAGAGGTGCAGCGACTTCTGGTGAAGTTTGTCTGGTCGGGACAGCATTGGCTTCGTGCGGCGGGCCTGTGTATCTTCCTGTGGCGGAGGGGGACAAGGCCTAATAGATGTTTTGTCCAGAACTGCAACCTTTAGACTGCAGACGGCACAGAGGCTGCTGTATGGCTGTGGTCACAGCTGGATGTTTTCTGCTCAGTTGCTGCTTAGGAGAGCGGGCCGGCTTGGATTGGACAAACACCTCTTTCTTCTGACGTTGGATCAAGTGGATCTGTCTGGACTTGTGCCATTTTATAGCTCGGTGGTTAATGCCTGGCGGACACTGAAGGTCGCACGTACTCCTGAGCCCAGACCTGGGATGTGGCTTTTCGAGGAGCCACTGTTTTTTAATGACTTTTTTCCCAGCACTGTATTTTCTTCTGCTACGATAAGGACCAAGTTTGTGGAGGCTGGCGTTGTCAAACTGGGTCATCTTACAAGGATGTCTATGGGTGCACTTGGTGGTGTCACAGGCATTAAGTCCTACAGAGTGCTGGAGAGAATTATGGAGGAAGTTTGGCAATCTTTGTCGCCATCACTGAGAGACTTTGCTGGAGACCGTGTCCTAGCTGATCAATGGGCTGCTGATAGCGAATATGTTTTCCCTTCATTGATGGTCAGTCCTGCCTTTGAGGAGCAGCCTGAGGGGAGTGGCATGCTTCTCTCCCTGGGGACACCAGTGCTGGACAGTTTCAGCTCTTGTGGCAAGAAGCAGCTTTATTTATGCTGTGTTAAGGTGCTGAATTTCCGCTCTCTGGTTGGAATCAGGGAGTCAAAATGGACTGAGTTTTTTGCTTCAGGTTCTACCCCTAAAGGCAGGTGGAGGGTCCTGTATAAGCCTCCTGTTGAAAAACGGATGGCTGACCTCCAGTGGAGGATTGTACATGGAGCAATAGCTACGAACAGACACAGAGCCCACCTGGACCCAAGCATTGGGGAGGGTTGTCCTTTTTGTTCAGAAAGGGAGACGCTGGAGCACTTGGTGGTCTGTTGTCCGCGGCTAGTGGGTTTATTTTCTTTGTTGCAGGAGTGGGTAGAATCTTTAGGGGAGATTTTCTCTGTACCTTTGTTTGTTTTTGGCCCTAAGTATTCAGTGCAGAAAAGACGGACCTTGGTTCTGATTAATTTTTTGTTTGGCACAGCTAAGCTGGCAATATGGAAGACTAGGAAGAACCAGATGCTAGGTCAGGGTTGGACTGATGTTGTGCAAAGTTTGAAGGGCCTGTTGGCATCCCGTCTGAGAGTGGAGCATGCTTTTTACTCTCTGACAGATAATCTGGACTCTTTTGAAACTATGTGGGGGATTGGACGGGTTTTGTGTTCAGTAGGAGCAGATGGGTCACTTGTGCTTCACTTTTGAGTGTGTGTGCTGGGTACCTTAGTTAATGGTTAGTGTACAATGAATGTTGTGTTTATGTGGTAGCATTTTTGTGTTGGTTTTTTGTTTTGTTTTGTTTTAATTCGGTGTGAATAAAGTTGTGTGAAGGTCTCTGTCACACACACACACACACACAAGATCCAATTCAGTCAACCAGTCTAAATATATTGAATTTAAATCTTACAATGAGATAATCCCATAACAAGCCTTTCTCTCTCTCTCTCTCTCTCTCTCTCACACACACACACACACACACACACACACACACACACACACACACACACACACACACACACACAAGATCCAATTCAGTCAACCAGTCTAAATATATTGATTTTGAATCTTACAATGAGATCATCCCATAAAAGGCTTTCTCTCTCTCTCTCTCTCTCACACACACACACACACACACACACACACACACACACACACACACACACACACACAAGATCCAATTCAGTCAACCAGTCTAAATATATTGAATTTAAATCTTACAATGAGATCATCCCATAAAAAGGCTTTCTCTATCTCTCTATCTCTCTCTCTCTCTCTCTCTCTGTCACACACACACACACACACAAGATCCAATTCAGTCAACCAGTCTAAATATATTGATTTTGAATCTTACAATGAGATCATCCCATAAAAGGCTTTCTCTCTCTCTCTCTCTCTCTCTCTCTCTCTCTCTCTTTCCCTCTCTCTGTCTGTCACACACACACACACACATACACACACACAAGATCCAATTCAGTCAACCAGTCTAAATATATTGAATTTAAATCTTACAATGAGATCATCCCATAAAAAGGCTTTCTCTGTCTCCCTCTCTCTCTCTCTCTCTCACACACACACACACACACACACACACACATACACACACACACACACATACACAAGATCCAATTCAGTCAACCAGTCTATATATATTGAATTTAAATCTTACAATGAGATCATCCCATAACAAGCCTTTCTCTCTCTCTCTCTCTCTCTCTCTCTCACACACACACACACACACACACACACACACACGCATACACACACACACACACACACACACACACACACACACACACACACACACACACACACAGGAGAGAAGTTTCTAGCTCAGTCAAGCAGCCTGGGAGCTGCTGAATTTGAATCCACCAATCAGAGAGCCTGTGCACTTTTTCCGCCAAAACAGGTGCAGCCGTTTTACACACACAGAGCACAGAGACAGGATTTCTGCAGTGAATTTCTCATAGTGAGGATTCCTCTCAAACAAATGGCCATAATTTCCTAACCGTAGGGGCTAGAACGGTCATTCTTACACCGTTTTGTTCAGAAGAGATGAGGGAATCTTACAGTGTTGACAATTTATCATTAAAATATGAATTTTTAAAGATATTTGACTTGTAATGCACCATAACTGAGTAGAGGCGAAGCAAAAACTGCCTTGACCTGCCCTCAAACAACGCTTTCTAACTCTAAATCTATTTGAGTATCAATATCATTTTTCACCGTAAGAGACAGCAGGCTTTGGTGAACAGTCATGAAAATTTTCAGGTCTTTGTGGAAATCTATCAAAAGATATGACGAGAGAAAAAAAAGTGGTTCATTTCCAGAGTTTGAAAGCTGAAGAAATCTGAGCGAAGGACAATTTCCTACCCTCAAACAAGTCTAACTCATTTCAGAACGGTAATAGGTGAGAAAGAAATTCTTGAATTGTGAGCGTCAGGAGTGTCTGAAGATATACTGGGACAAGCCTCATGTCTTAACTTTGCTTCGTTAAGGAGATATGACGATTCGAATATGCCTCTCATTACAGAAATCAAGCTGTGATTTTGAACAAGCTCTCCATTGACTTTCTATGGAGAGTTTTGAGACTTTGTGTTGGTCTGAGGAGATTTGCCAAAATTCTATAAATCTCACAACCATGATAGTGACATTTTCGGAAAGCCAGCAAAAATACCTACGTTTTGATGTATAATTTGTGGAAGTTGAGTGAAAATTGAGCAAGTAGCAAGAAGTTGTTCGGACATGAAGAGAAGACTGCAAAACCTTCAGTGGCACACTGGAAGCCAAGTGCATAGCAACCATAACAACGCATGTATTTTGTGAAAATCACAATTTTGCAACTCAAAACTTTAAGAGGCATAAAAGTAAAACGGTAAAAGATTTGAAAAAGCTGATTTATTCCTGAATAGCCCAATAATTTGAGAACATTTTAAAGTTTGAATGGTTGTTCTACGTGAAAGTAGGAAAAAGTAGTTAAGTTTCAAAAACAAGCAAGTTTTAGCAGAATGGCAGAAGTTTCCCATTCATTTCAATGGGACAAATTAAAGGAAAAAAACGTAATATTTTAAAAAGTATAATAGTATAAAATACCAAAAGATATTGCCGGAAAGAGCAAAAAGAGCAGAATAGTTTAAAATTTGAACGGTGAAAATCGGCTGAAAATTGTGGAAGTAGTTCAACGGCGAAAAGTGTACGGAAGCAACTAGAATAATAATAATAACTAGAAAAATTTGCATTTCCTGCGAAAATGCAGTGTGGATGCTGGAACGCTGAAGCTGTCTGCTGAAACTAGCTGAAAAAGCTGAAAACTTGCAGAAATTGTAAAAACTTTGCAGAAGCAAAGGAACTTTGCTAAAATGTAGTAACTTAGCAGAACTGCAATATCTTAGAGGAAACATAATACTTGGCAGAAATACAATAGCATAGCAGAACTTAGCAGAAATATTGTAACTTACCAGAAACACGATAACTTCCCAAAAATACAAGAATTTTGGAGAAATAGTATAAGATAACAGAAAGAATATATTTAGCCAAACATTCTTAAATATTACAGAAATACTACTCTATAGCAGAAATGATATACTTAGAAAGAAAAATATAATATAGTAGAAATACTATGATTTAGCAGAAATCCTACAATATAGCTCAATAACAATGATTTAGAACAGATACTATGATTGAGCAGAATAGTAATAACTTAAGTGAAAATATTGGAAAGGTAAAATGACAAGCTGAATAAAAAGGAACATGGTTAAGTTTGCTCAAAACTAACTTTTGTTCACCTGTGAAAAAAATAAAATAAAAATACATTTAGAAATACAAATAAGAACAGCCAACAGATACACACAAAATTAAATATGGATACACAAATCAACAAATACACACAAAATCAAATATGGATACACAAATGTACAGAGAGAGACACACACACAGGGTCTATGCCAGTCAACCAGTCTGAATATATTATATTTTTATCCAAGAATGAGATGCTGCCCTAAAAGGGCTTTGTGTGTGTCTTTCTCTCTCTCTCTCACACACACACACACACACACACACACACACACACACACACTCAAACACTCACACCCACACTCAGGCTCACACACACACGCGCGCACACACACACATAGCATCAGCAAGTGAACAGGGGCTGTTAACAGCATGTTTCTAGGTCAGTCAAACAGCTGTGAGATTCTCAATTTGAATCCACCAATCAGAGGGGCTGTGTGCTTTTTCCTGCCAAAACTGGTGCACCAAGTGCAGGCTTTTACAGCACAGAGAGAGACAGGATTTTTGCAGTCTATTTCTCATAGTGAGGACTAGAGATGGACCGATCCGATATTAGGTATCGGTATCGGTCCGATACTGACGTAAATTACTGGATCGGATATCGGCGAGAAATAAAAAATGTAATCCGATCCATTAAATATCAAAAAAGCACCTCACAAAACTTGTGACATGGCGTAACTCGGCTCATAACCGTAGCAGTCGGAGCAGTGTGCTTCACGTGATAGAGCGGCTGTGTGTATTTGTAGCCTCACTAGCAATCCAGCAATTCATCGCCGAGGAAGTTATCCCAGAGAGAAGTAAAGCAAGTGTGTAAGTTCATCTCTGAATGTTTGTAAAGCGTACCTGCGTTAAGCTTAACCACCGATATATGGAGCGTCTGCCTCTTCTCTCTCTCCCTCTCCTGCCTCTACTTCATGAAACTCCTTAATGATCAGCTGATCGGCTTTTCTGTCGCGAGTCCGTCTCTCTTGTTTGTTTTTGGCCCACTTTGCACCACAAGGAGGAAAACAGCAGCTGAACAACAGCAGCGCGTTTAAGCTTGATAAGCTGTTGTTAGAATTTATTTAATATTAGTTTCTACACCAGGATCCTTTTCTACGCAGCTGACGGCTGGTAACTGTGCAGGGGCGGATCTAGCAAAGTTTAGCCAGGGGGGCCGATAGGGCATTAACAGGGAAAAGGGGGCACAAAGACATACTTTCCTTTCTTATTCTCATTTAAAATGTCTAGCTTTTAATAAATAATTATCTGAATCTTACACCCAAAGTTTTAATCTGATGTAAAATGTATAGTATATAGTAACTGAATGTCTAATATACTCCAGTAATAGTACTTTTTCCTTTGGGAAGATACCATCTGTGTAGTCTGCAATTCTGTAGAAGAAAGATGTTGAATCTATTTAATTATTCTTGAAAAATAATTTATTTCTGTGCATTTTTTTTTTTCCATACTGCATCAAATTAAAGTTGATTATGTTGATTAAGCATCATGAGGTGGAGGGTGGGGGTGGTTCCCTTTTTTTTTTGCTGGGAGTTTACAACCCTATTAGTTAGGTTGCTTAATATTTCTGCTAAGTACTCTTTAAAATACCAGAATAGGGAGGATGGAGTAGGTTTAAGTTTATTAGATTGATCAGTATTGCTGAACTATGAAATATTTTGGGTGCAGTGTATTTTTTACATACAGGTATAACAGAATAGCTTTAGTGTTGTTGTTTATTTAAACTTGAGTATGAACTTATACAAAATGCAGCAAGATATTAAAAAAACAGTTTTATTGATTAAAAAACACACTATATCGGATTAATATCGGTATCGGCAGATATCCAAATTTATGATATCGGTATCGGTATCGGACATAAAAAAGTGGTATCGTGCCATCTCTAGTGAGGACTCCCCTCAAACAAACAGCCATAAATTCCTAACCGTAGGGGCTAAAACGGTCATTCTTAGACCGTTGTGTTCAGAAGACATGGGAGAATCTTGAAATGTTGACCATTTAAAATAAAAATATGAAATATCATAGATATATGACATAGATGATTGGTTGTCTTAGAAGCCATGATTGCCCCAATATGCAAATTTGAATGTGCAAGGCCTCAGATATGATTGGCTGGCTGGGAAGCCATGAAGGCAACAATATGCAAATTTGAATGTGCAAGCCCTCGGATATGATTGGTTGTCTTAGAAGCCATATAAAAAGCAGTAAAACTGTACTATGATTTGGTAGAAAAACTATAATTAATCAAAAATACTATATTTGGCAGAAATACTATGTTGTAGCAGAAACACTATATTTAGCACAAATCTGATGAAATAGAAGAAATAGTATGATTTAGCAGAAATGCTGTATTTAGCACAAATACTGGAAAGCAGCAGAAATGCTATGACTTAGCACAATAGTAATAACCTAAATAGAAAAATTGGAAAAGCAAAATGGACAGCTGAAAAAATCCTGAACATGCTAAGAGTCCCTCAAATGTAATTGTTAAATGAAAAAAAACCAGCAAAAAAAGTATAACAGTCGCACAACCACAAATATGTGCACATATGGTAACACACATGCACAGAAGACACACACAGGATCAAATTCAGTCAACCAGTCTAAATATATTGAATTTGAATCTTACAATGAGATCATCCCATAAAAAGGCTTTCTCTCTCTCTCTCTCTGTCACACACACACACACACACACACACACACACACACACACACACACAAGATCCAATTCAGTTAACCAGTCTAAATATATTGAATTTGAATCTTACAATGAGATTATCCCATAAAACTCTCTCTCTCTCTCTCTCTCTCTCACACACACACACACACACACACACACACACACACACACACACACAAGATCCAATTCAGTCAACCAGTCTAAATATATTGAATTTGAATCTTACAATGAGATCATCCCATAAAAAGGCTTTCTCTCTCTCTCTCTCTCTCTCTCTCGCTCTCTCTGTCACACACACACACACACACACACACACACACACACACACACACACAAGATCCAATTCAGTCAACCAGTCTAAATATATTGAATTTGAATCTTACAATGAGATCATCCCATAAAAGGCTCTCTCTCTCTCTCTCTCTCTCTCTCTCTCTCACACACACACACACACACACACACACACACACACACACACACACAAGATCCAATTCAGTCAAGCAGCCTAAATATATTGAATTTGAATCTTACAATGAGATCATCCCATAAAAGGCTTTCTCTCTCTCTCTCTCTCTCTCTCTCTCTCTCTGTCACACACACACACACACACACACACACACACACACACAGGGAGAGAGAAGTAAGTTTCTAGCTCAGTCAAGCAGCCTGGGAGCTGCTAAATTTGAATCCACCAATCAGAGAGCCTGTGCACTTTTTCCCGCCAAAACAGGTGCAGCCGTTTTACACACACACAGCACAGAGACAGGATTTCTGCAGTGAATTTCTCATAGTGAGGATTCCTCTCAAACAAATGGCCATAATTTCCTAACCGTAGGGGCTAGAACGGTCATTCTTACACCGTTTTGTTCAGAAGAGATGAGGGAATCTTACAGTGTTGACAATTTATCATTAAAATATGAATTTTTAAAGATATTTGACTTCTAATGCACCATAACTGAGTAGAGGCGAAGCAAAAACTGCCTTGACCTGCCCTCAAACAACGCTTTCTAACTCTAAATCTATTTGGAGTATCAATATCATTTTTTCACCGTAAGAGACAGCAGGCTTTGGTGAACAATCTTGGAAATTTTCAGGTGTCTGTTGATATCCATTAAAAAGATATGACGAGAGAAAAAAGTGGTTCATTTCCAGAGTTTGAAATCTGAAGAAATCTAAGCGAACGATGAATTTCCTACCCTCAAACAAGTCTAACTCATTTCAGAACGGTAATAGGTGAGAAAGAAATTCTTGAATTGTGAGCGTCAGGAGTGTCTGAAGATATACTGGGACAAGCCTTATGTCTTAACTTTGCTTCGTTAAGGAGATATGACGATTCGAATATGCCTCTCATTACAGAAATCAAGCGCTGATTTTGAACAAGCTCTCCATTGACTTTCTATGGAGAGTTTTGCGACTTTGTTGACCAATGTTGACCAAGGTGGGATTGAACCCACGACCTTTGAGCTGCAGAGCCGTGTCATTACTGATTGCGCCACCTGGAAAGGGGGCGGGCGGCTGAAAAACAAAGACATCAGCAATCAGAAATAAAAGAGATTTCTGTTGAAAACACCTGAAAAAGCTGGGATTTGTGGTGAAAAGGGGTGAAAAAAATGAAAATTTTGCTGAAAAGGGGTGAAGAAGCTAAAGTATACCAAATCAAAGTATTTGTGCCAAAACATAGTATTTCTGCCATATTGTGGTATTTGTGCCACAAAAGTTACCACATTACAACTTGAATACGGATTAAAGATGAAAGAAACTGGCAACAAATTCCTCCACTACAAACCAGTCTGATACCACTTCTTTGCAGCGTTCACGTTTACTAAGGCACTACCCAAAAGGCGCCACAAGAGGGCACTCCAACACAAGAGATGACCTATGTACACTGATGCACTTAGTAACAGTCAGCCTCCTTGAATTGGCAGAAATACTGTGATTTAGTAGTAATACTATAACATAACAGATATACTGTGATGTTGCAGACATAGTATGTTTTTGCACTACTCATTTGTAGTGAAAAAAAATTAGCAATATAAATTACAGGTCTGTGAAAGTGTATAAATTTGTAGTGAAAAAAAAAATGTTGACCAAGGTGGGATTGAACCCACGACCTTTGAGCTGCAGAGCCGTGTCATTACTGATTGCGCCACCTGGAAAGAGGCGGGCAGCTGAAAAGCAAACACATCAGCAATCAGAAATAAAAGAGATTTCTGTTGAAAACACCTGAAAAAGCTGGGATTTGTGCTGAAAAGGGTGAAAAACTCAATTCTGCTGAAACGGGTGAAGAAGAGGTGTTGGACTGTTGAGAAGAGTTAAATAAGTTGAACAGATATGTTTGGGTACAGATACTATGATTTGGTAATAATACTGTGTTTTAGCACAACTCCTGAGATTTGATTGAAATAATATGATTTAGAAGAAATATTATGACTTTGTACAAATACAATGTTTTGGCACAAATACCACGATATGGCAAAAAATACTATGATTTAGCAGAAATACTATGATTGAGCAGAAGTACTAAGATGTAGTAAAAGTACTTTGATTTAACAGAAATGCAATTATGGAGGAGTAATACTTTAAAATGGGAAAAATATTGATACACACACAGATACACAGAGCCTAAAGGGAACAGTATTTGTGCCATGGAGTGTTAAGAAGAATCTGAGGTCCATATTAGAAAAGCTGCTAAAATCATAAAACTTTGCAGAATTGTAATAAATGATGAATATGAATTACTTGTCTGTGATAGTGTATTAATTTCTAGGGGAAAAAAAATGTTGACCAAGGTGGAATTGAACCCGTGATCTTTAGGCTGCCGACCGGCGTCATTACCAACTGTGCCACTGGGAAACAGAACAGCGGTTTGGAAAACGGGGAGATGAACTGTCAGATTTAGATCGCGGTGAGAGGCGTAAAACGCCGATTTTTGGAGTTACAAAACGTCATGTAACTCCAAAACTAGGTGGGATAAACACAATTCTTGTACTGGGCGAATCAGCAGACTTTGCTGAACTTTCACTGCGATTTTCATTGCTCCTTTTACCTCCGTCACGGAGATATGATGAGAGAAGAAACGGCTTCATTTTCAGAGTTTGAAAAGTGAGAGGAGGACAGATTTCCACCCCTCAAACAAACGTAATTTATGGCTTAACAGTAGGATGACTGTAAAAACTGCTCTATGATTTACATGAAATACTTTGATTTAGAAGAAATTCTA
Source organism: Oreochromis aureus (assembly GCF_013358895.1). Classification (NCBI taxonomy): domain Eukaryota; kingdom Metazoa; phylum Chordata; class Actinopteri; order Cichliformes; family Cichlidae; genus Oreochromis; species Oreochromis aureus. Next base: position 153,466 of record NW_024108932.1, on the reverse strand, counting down.
TAATCTAGCAAAAAGCACTACAGCATAGCAGAAGTTATATCACTGAGCAGATTTACTAGGATTTAGCACAAACACTATGATTTGGCTCAAAAATCTTTATTTTGCAGTTATATTATGATTTGGCAGAAATACTATGAGCAGTAATAATATAACAGTACATAATACTGTTATTTTGTGGAAATACAATGCTTTATCACAAATACCATGATATGGCAAAAATACTATGATTCAGCAGAAATACTATGATTGAGCAGAAGTACTAAGATGTAGTAAAAGTACTTTGATTTAACAGAAATGCAATTATGGAGGAGTAATACTTTAAAATGGAAAAAATATTGATACACACACAGATACACAGAGCCTAAAGGGAACAGTATTTGTGCCATGGAGTGTTAAGAAGAATCTGAGGTCCATATTAGAAAAGCTGCTAAAATCATAAAACTTTGCAGAATTGTAATAAATGATGAATATGAATTACTTGTCTGTGATAGTGTATTAATTTCTAGGGAAAAAAAATGTTGACCAAGGTGGAATTGAACCCGTGATCTTTAGGCTGCCGACCGGCGTCATTACCAACTGTGCCACTGGGAAACAGAGCAGCGATTTGGAAAACGGGAGATGAACTGTCAGATTTAGATCGCGATGAGAGCGTAAAACGCCGATTTTTGGAGTTACAAAACGTCATGTAACTCCAAAACGAGGTGGGATAAAGCACAATTCTTGTACTGGGTCAATCAGCAGACTTTGCTGAACTTTCACTGCGATTTTCATTGCTCCTTTTGCCTCCGTCACGGAGATATGATGAGAGAAGAAACGGCTTCATTTTCAGAGTTTGAAAAGTGAGAGGAGGACAGATTTCCACCCTCAAACAAACGTAATTTATGGCTTAACAGTAGGATGACTGTAAAAACTGCTCTATGATTTACATGAAATACTTTGATTTAGAAGAAATTCTATAATCTAGCAAAAAGCACTACAGCATAGCAGAAGTTATATCACTGAGCAGATTTACTAGGATTTAGCACAAACACTATGATTTGGCTCAAAAATCTTTATTTTGCAGTTATATTATGATTTGGCAGAAATACTATGAGCAGTAATAATATAACAGTACATAATACTGTTATTTTGTGGAAATACAATGCTTTATCACAAATACCATGATATGGCAAAAATACTATGATTCAGCAGAAATACTATGATTGAGCAGAAGTACTAAGATGTAGTAAAAGTACTTTGATTCAGCACAAATACTATTATGGAGGAGTAATACTTTAACATGGGAGAAATATTGATACACACACACATACACAGAGCAAAGTGTGCAGAGGCTGTTGAGAGTCTGGGCTTGGCATATCTAGGTCAGCTAAATTGGCTGCACCTGCTGTAATCAGCACTTACACAGACAGACACAGAGAGAGCTATGGGTTTTCTTCAGTGTATTTCTCACATTCAGGACTCCCCTCGAACAAATGGCCATAATTTCCTAACCGTAGGGGCTAGAATGCCCATTCTAACACCGTTTTGTTCAGAAGAGATGGGGAATCTGCAGGTCTTCATAATTCAGCGATAAAATATAAATTATTGAAGATATATGACTTGTAATACACTGTAACTGAGTAGAGGCAAAGCAAAACTGCCTTGACTTGCCCTCAAACAATGCTTTCTAACTCTAAATCTATTTGGAGTATCGATATCATTCTTTCACTGTAAGAGACAGCAGGCTTTGGCGAACAATCATGGAAATTTTCAGGTCTCTGTGGAAATCCATCAAAAAGATATGACGAGAGAAAAAAGTGCCTCATTTCCAGAGTTTGAAATCTGAAGAAATCTGAGCGAAGGACGAATTTCCTACCCTCAAACAAGTCTAACTCATTTCAGAACGGTAATAGGTGAGAAAGAAATTCTTGAATTGTGAGCATCAGGAGTGTCTGAAGATATACTGGGACAAGCCTCATGTTTTAACTTCGCTTCGTTAAGGAGATATGACGATTCGAATATGCCTCTCATTGCAGAAATCAAGCGGTGATTTTGAACAAACTCTCCATTGACTTTCTATGGAGAGTTTTCAGACTTTGTGTTGGTCTGAGGAGATTTGCCAAAATTCTATAAATCCCACAACAATGATAGTGACATTTTCGGAAAGCCAGCAAAAATACCTACGTTTTGATGTATAATTTGTGGAAGTTGAGTGAAAATTGAGCAAGTAGCAAGAAGTTGTTCGGACATGAAGAGAAGACTGCAAAACCTTCAGTGGCACACTGGAAGCCAAGTGCATAGCAACCATAACAACGCATGTATTTTGTGAAAAATCACAATTTTGCAACTCAAAACTTTAAGAGGCATAAAAGTAAAATGGTAAAAGATTTGAAAAAGCTGATTTATTCCTGAATAGCCCAATAATTTGTGAACATTTTAAAGTTTGAATGGTTGTTCTACGTGAAAATATGACAAAGTAGTTAAGTTTCAAAAACAAGCAAGTTTTAGCAGAATTGCAGAAGTTTCCCATTCATTTCAATGGGACAAATTAAAGGAAAAAAGCTTAATATTTTAAAAAGTATAATAGTATAAAATACCAAAAGATATTGCGGAAAGGGAAAAATAGCAGAATAGTTTAAAATTTGAGCGGTGAAAATCGGCTGAAAATTGTTTAAGTAGTTCCACGAAAAAACGTCTGGAAGCAACTAGAATAATAATAATAACTAGAAAAATTTGCATTTCCTGCGAAAATGCAGTGTGGATGCTGTAAAGCTGAAGCTGTCAGCTGAAACTAGCTGAAAAAGCTGAAAAGTTGCAGAAGTTGTAAAACCTTTGCAAAAAATTGTAATAACTTTGCAGAAGCATAAGAACTTAGCAAAAATGTAATTACTTAGCAGAACTGCAATAACGTAAAGAAAACATAATACTTGGCAGAAATACAATAACATAGCAGAACTTAGCAGCAGAAATTAGAATAAATATTGTAACTTAGCAGAAACAAGATAACTTTTCAGAAATACAGGATTTTAGCAAACATGGTACAAGATTACATAGATACTTTATTTAAACAAAAATACCTAAACATTGCACAAATACTGTGATTTAGGACAAATAGTACAACATAGCAGAAATGCTGTAATTCAGCAAATATATTATGCTATGGCACAAATAGAAAGAATATATGCTCAAATACTATGATTTTGCTCAAATAATATGATTAAGCAATAATACTAAGATTTAGCAGAAATACTGTATTTAGCACAAACACCGAAAAGTAGCAGAAATACTGTAAATTAGCATAATAGTAATAACTTGCACAATTACAAATATGGACATGGTAAACGGCCTGTATTTACATAGCGCTTTTATGGTCCCTAAGGACCCCAAAGCTCTTTACATATCCAGTCATTCACCCATTCACACACTGGTGATGGCAAGCTACGTTAACAGCCACAGCCACCCTGGGGCACACTGACAGGCGCGAGGCTGCTGGACACTGGCGCCACCGGCCCTCTGACCACCACCAGTAGAACAACGAGTGAAGTGTCTTGTCCAAAGACACAACGACCGAGACTGTCCGAGCCGGGCCTCGAACCGGTAACCTTCCGATTACAAGGCGAACTCCCAACTTTTGAGCCACGATCGCCCCCATATATGGAAACAAACATGCACAGAGACACACACAGGATCCAATTCAATCAACCAGTGTAAATATATTGATTTTAAATCACACAATAAGATACACCCATAAAAAGGCTCTCTAACTCTCTCTCTCTGTCATACAGACACACACACACACACACACACACACACACACACAGCAGCAGAAGCAAGTGAACAAACAGGGGCTGTACATACAGTGTTTCCTGTATGTTTCTAGGTGGGTCAAAAAGCCTGGAGACATCCCTCAACTCTGCCCCCCCTCATCATATCAGACAGCCCTGTGTCGACTGTGGAGATCTTCAAGTTGCTGGGTACCACCATCTCCCAGGACCTGAAGTGGGAGACCAACATCAACTCCATCCTCAAAAAGACCCAGCAGAGGATGTACTTCCTGAGACAACTGGGGAAGTACAGTCTTCCACAGGAGCTGCTGATCCAGTTCTACACTGCAGTCATTGAGTCTGTCCTGTGCTCCTCCATCACAGTCTGGTATGGTGCAGCCACTAAACAGGACAGGTGCAGACTGCAGCGGACTGTACGGGCAGCAGAAAGGATCATCGGCGCCCCCCTGCCCTCCATCCAGGATCTGTACCTCTCAAGAACCAGGAAACGGGCAGGAAAAATCATCACAGACCCTCACACCCTGGACACAGACTTTTTGATCTGCTGCCCTCTGGCAGACGGTACAGAAGCCTGCAGAGCAGGACCACCCGACACAGGAACAGTTTCTTTCCCTCGCCATCTCCCTTCTAAACAGTTGAACTGTCACACTGCTCCCACTGCCAGACTGCAACTGCACCTTATGTACATTCTGTAGTATTCATTCCACCTCATTTCATTTCTGTATTTTATGTATATACGTTTAGATTAGTTATTTATAGTTGGTTTACACAGCTTTGTGTATGTATGTGTATGCATGTGTAATGTATATATAGATACGTGTGTGTGTGTGTGTGTGTGTGTGTGTGTGTGTGTGTGTGTGAGATTTACATTGCTGTGCTCGAGAGCCACCATCTACGGAACCAAATTCCTTGTATTTGTATGCACATATACTTGGCCAATAAACACGATTCTGATGATTTGGCACAAAAACCATGATTTAGCAGAAATACTATGATTGAGCAGAAGTACTAAGATGTAGTAAAAGTACTTTGATTTAAGAGAAATCCAATTATGGAGGAGTAATACTTTAAAATGGGAGAAATATTGATACACACACACATTCACAGAGCCTAAAGGGAAGAGTATTTGTGCCATGGAGTGTTAAGAAGAATGTGAGGTCCATATTAGAAAAGCTGGTAAAAGTTTTCATAATTGTAATAAATGATGAATATGAATTAGTGGTCTGTGATAGTGTATTAATTTGTAGGGCAAAAAACATGTTGTTCAAGGTGGAGTTGAACCCACGACCTTTGGGTTGCAGACCTGTGTCATTACCAGCTGCCCACTGGGAAAGACAGTGAGCATTTGGGAAACAGGTTGATGAGCAGTCAGAATTAGATCGCGGTGTGAGGCAAAGAGCGCCGTTTTTGGAGTTACAAAACGTCGTGTAACTCCAAAACTAGGTGGACTAGGAGCATAATTCTTGTACTGGGTGAATCAGCGGACTTTGGTGTACTTTGACTGCAATTTTCATTACTCTTTGTACATCCGTCGCTGAGATATGACGAGAGAAGAAACTGCAGACCTCAGATATGATTGGCTGGCTGGGAAGCTGGCAGAAATATATAGTAATAGTGTGATTAAGAATAAATACTACATTTAGCAGAAATACTGTATTAAGAACAAATCCTATAAAAAGCAGAAATACTATATCAAGCAATATAAAAATGCTATAAAAATGGTATAAAAAGCAAAAATACTGTAATATGATTTGGTAGAAAAACTATAATTAATCAGAAATACTATACTGGGTAGAAATACTATATTTAGCACAAATCTTATAAAATAGCAGAAATAGTATGATTCAGCACAATAGTAATAACTTAAACAGAAAAACTGGAAAAGCAAAATGGACAGCTGAAAAAATGCTGAACATGCTAAGGGTCCTTCAAATGTACTTGTTAAATGAAAAAAAAAACTCAGCAAAAAAAGTGTAACAGTCACACAATCACAAATATGGAAACATATGGAAACACACATGCACAGAGAGACACACAGGATCAAATTCAGTCAACCAGTCTAAATATATTGAATTTAAATCATACAATAAGATGCTCAATCAAGTTTCTAGCTCAATCAAGCAGCCTGGGAGCTGCTAAATTTGAATCCACCAATCAGAGAGGCTGTGTACTTTTTCCCGCCAAAACAGGTGCAGCCGTTTTTACACACACAGAGCACAGAGACAGGATTTCTGCAGTGAATTTCTCATAGTGAGGATTCCCCTCAAACAAATGGCCATAATTTCCTAACCGTAGGGGCTAGAACAGTCATTCTTACACCGTTTTGTTCAGAAGAGATGGGGGAATCTTAAGGTGTTGACAATTTATCTTGAAAATATGAATTATTGAAGATATTTGACTTCTAATGCACCATAACTGAGTAGAGGCAAAGCGAAAACTGCCTTGACTTGCCCTCAAACAATGCTTTCTAACTCTAAATGTATTTGGAGTATCGATATCATTCTTTCACTGTAAGAGACAGCAGGCTGTGGTGAACAGTCATGGAAATTTTCAGGTCTGTGTGGAAATCCATCAAAAAGATATGACGAGAGAAAAAAGTGCCTCATTTCCAGAGTTTGAAATCTGAAGAAATCTGAGCGAGGGACGAATTTCCTACCCTCAAACAAACCCCATTCATGGCCAAATGGTAATAAGTGAGAAAGAAATTCTTGAATTGTGAGCGTCAGGAGTGTCTGAAGATATACTGGCACAAGCCTCATGTCTTAACTTCGCTGCGTTCAGGAGATATGACGATTTGAAAATGCCTCTCATTAGAGAAATCCAGCGGTGATTTTGAACAAGCTCTCCATTGACTTTTTATGCAGTTTCCAGACTTTGTGTTGGTCTGAGGAGATTTGCCAAAATTCTATTATACAGAAATACTGTAATCAGCACATATACTGTAACATTTTAGAAATTCCTCCACTTAGTAGTAATACTATAACATAACACAAATGTTATGATTAGTTGAGCGGCTGGTACTCTGGTGCAGTCAGCACAATCTGGAGCTGAACACTCTTAAAACTGTAGAGATGACAGTGGACTTCAGGAGACATCCTCAACTCTGCCCCCCTCATCATATCAGACAGCCCTGTGTCGACTGTGGAGATCTTCAAGTTTCTGGGTACCACCATCTCCCAGGACCTGAAGTGGGAGACCAACATCAACTCCATCCTCAAAAAGACCCAGCAGAGGATGTACTTCCTGAGACAACTGGGGAAGTACAGTCTTCCACAGGAGCTGCTGATCCAGTTCTACACTGCAGTCATTGAGTCTGTCCTGTGCTCCTCCATCACAGTCTGGTATGGTGCAGCCACTAAACAGGACAGGTGCAGACTGCAGCGGACTGTACGGGCAGCAGAAAGGATCATCGGCGCCCCCCTGCCCTCCATCCAGGATCTGTACCTCTCAAGAACCAGGAAACGGGCAGGGAAAATCATCACAGACCCCTCACACCCTGGACACAGACTTTTTGATCTGCTGCCCTCTGGCAGACGGTACAGAAGCCTGCAGACCAGGACCACCCGACACAGGAACAGTTTCTTTCCCTCGCCATCTCCCTTCTAAACAGTTGAACTGTCACACTGCTCCCACTGCCAGACTGCAACTGCACCTTATGTACATTCTGTAGTATTCATTCCACCTCATTTCATTTCTGTATTTTATGTATATACGTTTAGATTAGTTATTTATAGTTGGTTTACACAGCTTTGTGTATGTATGTGTATGCATGTGTAATGTATATATAGATACGTGTGTGTGTGTGTGTGTGTGTGTGTGTGTGTGTGTGTCTGAGATTTACATTGCTGTGATCGAGAGCCACCATCTACCGGAACCAAATTCCTTGTATTTGTATGCACATATACTTGGCCAATAAACACGATTCTGATGATTTGGCACAAAAACCATGATTTGGCAAAAATACTATGATTTAGCAGAAATACTATGATTGAGCAGAAGTACTAAGATGTAGTAAAAGTACTTTGATTTAAGAGAAATCAATTATGGAGGAGTAATACTTTAAAATGGGAGAAATATTGATACACACACACATTCACAGAGCCTAAAGGGAAGAGTATTTGTGCCATGGAGTGTTAAGAAGAATGTGAGGTCCATATTAGAAAAGCTGGTAAAAAGTTTTCATAATTGTAATAAATGATGAATATGAATTAGTGGTCTGTGATAGTGTATTAATTTGTAGGGCAAAAAACATGTTGTTCAAGGTGGAGTTGAACCCACGACCTTTGGGTAGCAGCCCTGTGTCATTACCTGCTGCGCCACTGGGAAAGACAGTGAGCTCTTGGGAAACAGGGTGATGAGCAGTCAGAATTAGATCGTGGTGAGAGGCAAAGAGCGCCGTTTTTTGGAGTTACAAAATGTCGTGTAACTCAAAAACTAGGTGGACTAGAAGCATAATTCTTGTACTGGGTGAATCAGCGGACTTTGGTGTACTTTGACTGCGATTTTCATTGCTCTTTCTACATCCGTCACTGAGATATGACGAGAGAAGAAACGGCAGACCTCAGATATGATTGGCTGGCTGGGAAGCTGGCAGAAATATATAGTAATAGTGTGATTAAGCATAAATACTACATTTAGCAGAAATACTGTATTAAGCACAAATCCTATGAAAAGCAGAAATACTATATTAAGCACAAATGCTATAAAAAGCAGAAATACTATATTAAGCAATATAAATATCCTATAAAAATGGTATAAAAAGCAAAAATACTATACTATGATTTGGTAGAAAAACTATAATTAATCAGAAATACTATATTGGGCAGAAATACTATATTTAGCACAAATCTTATAAAATAGCAGAAATAGTATGATTCAGCACAATAGTAATAACTTAAACAGAAAAATTGGAAAAGCAAAATGGACAGCTGAAAAAATGCTGAACATGCTAAGGGTCCTTCAAATGTACTTGTTAAATGAAAAAAAAACTCAGCAAAAAAAGTGTAACAGTCACACAATCACAAATATGGAAACATATGGAAACACACATGCACAGAGAGACACACAGGATCAAATTCAGTCAACCAGTCTAAATATATTGAATTTAAATCATACAATAAGATGCTCCCATAAAAAGTCTGTCTCGCCCTCTCTTTCTCTCTCTCTGTCACACACACACACACACACACACACACACACACACACACACACACACACACACACACACAGAGAGGAGCAACTTGCTAGGTCATTCAAGCAGCCTGGGAGCTGCTAAATTTGAATCCACCAATCAGAGAGGCTGTGTACTTTTTCCCGCCAAAACAGGTGCAGCCGTTTTACACACACAGAGCACAGAGACAGGATTTCTGCAGTGAATTTCTCATAGTGAGGATTCCTCTCAAACAAATGGCCATAATTTCCTAACCGTAGGGGCTAGAACGGTCATTCTTACACCGTTTTGTTCAGAAGAGATGGGGGAATCTTACAGTGTTGACAATTTATCATTAAAATATGAATTATTGAAGATATTTGACTTGTAATGCACCATAACTGAGTAGAGGCGCAGCAAAAACTGCCTTGACTTCCCCTCAAACAACGCTTTCTAACTCTAAATCTATTTGGAGTATCGATATCATTCTTTCACCGTAAGAGACAGCAGGCTTTGGTGAACCGTCATGGAAATTTTCAGGTCTCTGTGGAAATCCATTAAAAAGATATGACGAGAGAAAAAAGTGGTTCATTTCCAGAGTTTGAAATCTGAAGAAATCTGAGCAAACGACGAATTTCCTACCCTCAAACAAGTCTAACTCATTTCAGAACGGTAATAGGTGAGAAAGAAATTCTTGAATTGTGAGCGTCAGGAGTGTCTGAAGATATACTGGGACAAGCCTTATGTCTTAACTTTGCTTCGTTAAGGAGATATGACGATTCGAATATGCCTCTCATTACAGAAATCAAGCGGTGATTTTGAACAAGCTCTCCATTGACTTTCTATGGAGAGTTTTGAGACTTTGTGTTGGTCTGAGGAGATTTGCCAAAATTCTATAAATCTCACAACCATGATAGTGACATTTTCTGAAAGCCAGCAAAAATACCTACGTTTTGATGTATAATTTGTGGAAGTTGAGTGAAAATTGAGCAAGTAGCAAGAAGTTGTTCGGACATGAAGAGAAGACTGCAAAACCTTCAGTGGCACACTGGAAGCCAAGTGCATAGCAACCATAACAACGCATGTATTTTGTGAAAAATCACAATTTTGCAACTCAAAACTTTAAGAGGCATAAAAGTAAAACGGTGAAAGATTTGAAAAAGCTGATTTATTCCTGAATAGCCCAATAATTTGAGAACATTTTAAAGTTTGAATGGTTGTTCTACGTGAAAGTAGGAAAAAGTAGTTAAGTTTCAAAAACAAGCAAGTTTTAGCAGAATTGTGGAAGTTTCCCATTCATTTCAATGGGACAAATTAAAGGAAAAAAGCTTAATATTTTAAAAAGTATAATAGTATAAAATACCAAAAAATATTGCCGGAAAGGGAAAAAATAGCAGAATAGTTTAAAATTTGAACGGTGAAAATCGGCTGAAAATTGTGGAAATAGTTCCACGGCGAAAAACGTACGGAAGCAACTAGAATAATAATAATAATAATAAAGAATAAAGAGAAACAGGAACTCAATAGTGTGGATGCCCCCAGCATCCACACAATAATAACTAGAAAAATTTGCATTTCCTGCGAAAATGCAGTGTGGATGCTGTAATGCTGAAGCTGTCTGCTGAAACTAGCTTAAAAAGCTGAAAAGTTGCAGAATTTGTAAAAGCTTTGCAGAAGCAAAGGAACTTTGCTAAAATGTAGTAACTTAGCAGAACTGTAATATCTTAGAGGAAACATAATACTTGGCAAAAATACAATAGCATAGCAGAACTTAGCAGAAATATTGTAACTTACCAGAAACACGATAACTTCTCAAAAATACAAGAATTTAGGAGAAATTGTATAAGATAACAGAAAGAATATATTTAGCCAAACATTCTTAAACATTAGAATAGAATAGAATAGAATAGAATTCAACTTTATTGTCATTGCACATGTCACAGGTACAGGGCAACGAAATGTTTACAGAAATACTATGATTTAGAAAAACAGTACAACATAGCAGAAATGCTGCGATTTACCAGAGACACTGTAAAATACTATTAATATTGAAATTTAAAAAAAACATACTATGTTTTAGCACAAATACTGTAATTTGACAGAAATACTATCATTTGGCAGAAATATACTATGTTTCAGCAGAAATACTCTGGTTTAGAACAAATATTATAACATAGCAGAAATAAAATTATATAGCAGAAATGCTATATTTAGAAAGAAAAAAATATAATATAGTAGAAATACTATGATTTAGCAGAAATACTGTAATCAGCACATATACTGTAACATGACAGAAATTCCTCCACTTAGTAGTAATACTATAACATAAAACAAATGTTATGATTTGGCACAAAAACCATAATTTGGCAAAATACTATGATTTAGCAGAAATACTATGATTGAGCAGAAGTACTAAGATGTAGTAAAAGTACTTTGATTTAAGAGAAATACAATTATGGAGGAGTAATACTTTAAAATGGGAGAAATATTGATACACACACATACACAGAGCCTAAAGGGAAGAGTATTTGTGCCATGGAGTGTTAACAAGAATCTGAGGTCCATATTAGAAAAGCTGCTAAAATCATAAATGTTTGCAGAATTGGGAAGGAGAGCGGCGCCTGGAAAACAGGGTGATGAGCAGTCAGAATTAGATTGCGGTGAGAGGCGAAAAAAACGCCGTTTTGGAGTTATAAAACGTCGTGTAACTCAAAAACTCGGTGGACTAGAAGCATAATTCTTGTACTGGGTGAATCAGCGTACTTTGGTGTACTTTGACTGTGATTTGCATTGCTCTTTGTACATCTGTCGCTGAGATATGACGAGAGAAGAAAGGGCAGACCTCAGATATGATTGGCTAGCTGGGAAGCCGTCCAGACCCTGATTTGTAAATTTGAATGTCTCATCCCTCAGATATGATTGGCTGGCTGGGAAGCCGTGCAGGCCCTGATATGTAAATTTGAATGCCTCAGTCCTCACAGACGATTGGCTGCCTGGGGACCTGGCAGAAATATATAGAAATACTATGATTAAGCATAAATACTACATTTAGCAGAAATACTATATTAAGCACAAATCCTATAATAAGCAGAAGTACTATATTAAGCAAAAATCCTATAAAAAGCGGAAATACTATATTAAGCAACATAAATATCCTATAAAAATCCTATAAAAAGCAAAAATACTGTACTATGATTTGGTAGAAAACTATAATTAATCAGAAATAGTATATTTAGCACAAATCTTATAAAACAGCAGAAATGCTATGATTTAGCACAATAGTAATAACTTAAACAGAAAAATTGGAAAAGCAAAATGGACAGCTGAAAAAATGCTGAACATGTTGAGGGTCCCTCAAATATACTTGTTAAAAGAAAAAAAAAACTAAAAAAAAAATATATAACAGCTACACAATCATAAATATGGACACATATGGAACACACACATGCAGAGAGAGACACACACAAGATCCAATTCAGTCAACCAGTCTAAATATATTGAATTTGAATCTTACAATGAGATCATCCCATAAAAGGCTTTCTCTCTCTCTCTCTCTCTCTCTCTCTCTCTCTCCTCTCGCTCTCTGTCACACACACACACACACACACACACACACACAGATCCAATTCAGTCAACCAGTCTAAATATATTGAATTTGAATCTTACAATGAGATCATCCCATAAAAAGGCTTTCTCTCTCTCTCTCTCTCTCTCCCTCTCTCTCTCACACACACACACACACACACACACACAAGATCCAATTCAGTCAAGCAGTCTAAATATATTGAATTTAAATCTTACAATGAGATCATCCCATAAAAAGGCTTTCTCTCTCTCTCTCTCTCTCTCTCTCTCTCTCTCTCCCTCTCGCTCTCTGTCACACACACACACACACACACACACACACAAGATCCAATTCAGTCAAGCAGTCTAAATATATTGAATTTGAATCTTACAATGAGATCATCCCATAAAAAGGCATTCTCTCTCTCTCTCTCTCTCTCTCTCTCTGTCACACACACACACACACACACACACACACACACACACACACACACACAGATCCAATTCAGTCAAGCAGTCTAAATATATTGAATTTGAATCTTACAATGAGATCATCCCATAAAACGGCTTTCTCTCTCTCTCTCTCTCGCTCTCTCTCTCTCTCTCTGTCACACACACACACACACACACACACACACACACACACACACACACACACACACAGGGAGAGAGAAGTAAGTTTCTAGCTCAGTCAAGCAGCCTGGGAGCTGCTAAATTTGAATCCACCAATCACAGAGCCTGTGCACTTTTTCCCGCCAAAACAGGTGCAGCCGTTTTTACACACACAGAGCACAGAGACAGGATTTCTGCAGTGAATTTCTCATAGTGAGGATTCCTCTCAAACAAATGGCCATAATTTCCTAACCGTAGGGGCTAGAACGGTCATTCTTACACCGTTTTGTTCAGAAGAGATGGGGGAATCTTACAGTGTTCACAATTTATCATTAAAATATGAATTTTTAAAGATATTTGACTTGTAATGCACCATAACTGAGTAGAGGCGAAGCAAAAACTGCCTTGACCTGCCCTCAAACAACGCTTTCTAACTCTAAATCTATTTGGAGTATCAATATCATTTTTTCACCGTAAGAGACAGCAGGCTTTGGTGAACAGTCATGAAAATTTTCAGGTCTTTGTGGAAATCTATCAAACAGATATGACGAGAGAAAAAAGTGGTTCATTTCCAGAGTTTGAAAGCTGAAGAAATCTGAGCGAAGGACGAATTTCCTACCCTCAAACAAGTCTAACTCATTTCAGAACGGTAATAGGTGAGAAAGAAATTCTTGAATTGTGAGCGTCAGGAGTGTCTGAAGATATACCGGGACAAGCCTCATGTATTAACTTTGCTTCGTTAAGGAGATATGACGATTCGAATATGCCTCTCATTACAGAAATCAAGCTGTGATTTTGAACAAGCTCTCCATTGACTTTCTATGGAGAGTTTTGAGACTTTGTGTTGGTCTGAGGAGATTTGCCAAAATTCTATAAATCTCACAACCATGATAGTGACATTTTCGGAAAGCCAGCAAAAATACCTACGTTTTGATGTATAATTTGTGGAAGTTGAGTGAAAATTGAGCAAGTAGCAAGAAGTTGTTCGGACATGAAGAGAAGACTGCAAAACCTTCAGTGGCACACTGGAAGCCAAGTGCATAGCAACCATAACAACGCATGTATTTTGTGAAAATCACAATTTTGCAACTCAAAACTTTAAGAGGCATAAAAGTAAAACGGTAAAAGATTTGAAAAAGCTGATTTATTCCTGAATAGCCCAATAATTTGAGAACATTTTAAAGTTTGAATGGTTGTTCTACGTGAAAGTAGGAAAAAGTAGTTAAGTTTCAAAAACAAGCAAGTTTTAGCAGAATGGCAGAAGTTTCCCATTCATTTCAATGGGACAAATTAAAGGAAAAAAACGTAATATTTTAAAAAGTATAATAGTATAAAATACCAAAAGATATTGCCGGAAAGAGCAAAAAGAGCAGAATAGTTTAAAATTTGAGCGGTGAAAATCGGCTGAAAATTGTGGAAGTAGTTCAACGGCGAAAAGTGTCACGGAAGCAACTAGAACTAGAAAAAAATTGCATTTCCTGCGAAAATGCAGTGTGGATGCTTTAAAGCTGGAGCTGTCTGCTGAAACTAGCTGAAAAAGCTGAAAAGTTGCAGAAATTGTAAAAACTTTGCAGAAGCAAAGGAACTTTGCTAAAATGTAGTAACTTAGCAGAACTGCAATATCTTAGAGGAAACATAATACTTGGCAGAAATACAGTAGCATAGCAGAACTTAGTAGAAATATTGTAACTTACCAGAAACACGATAACTTCTCAAAAATACAAGAATTTAGGAGAAATAGTATAAGATAACAAAAAGAATATATTTAGCCAAACATTTTTAAACATTACAGAAATACTATGATTTAGAAAAACAGTACAACATAGCAGAAATGCTGCGATTTACCACAGACACTGTAATTTACTATTAATATTGAAATTTTTTTTAAAATACTATGTTTTAGCACAAATACTGTAATTTGACAGAAATACTATGTTTCAGCAGAAATACTCTGGTTTAGCACAAATATTATAACATAGCAGTAATACAATTATATAGCAGAAATGCTATATTTAGAAAGAAAAAATATAATATAGTAGAAATACTATGATTTAGCAGAAATACTGTAATCAGCACATATAGTGTAACATGACAGAAATTCCTCGACTTAGTAGTAATACTATAACATAAAACAAATGTTATGATTTGGCACAAAAACCATAATTTGGCAAAATACTATGATTTAGCAGAAATACTATGATTGAGCAGAAGTACTAAGATGTAGTAAAAGTACTTTGATTTAAGAGAAATACAATTATGGAGGAGTAATACTTTAAAATGGGAGAAATATTGATACACACACACACACAGAGCCTAAAGGGAACAGTATTTGTGCCATAGAGTGTTAAGAAGAATCTGAGGTCCATATTACAAAAGCTGCTAAAATCATAAAAGTTTGCAGAATTGTAATAAATGATCAATATGAATTAGTGGTCTGTGATAGTGTAGTAAATTGTAGGTAAAAAACATGTTGGACCAAGGTGGAATTGAACCCACGACCTTTGGGCTGCAGACCTGTGTCATTACAAACTGTGCCACTGGGAAAGAGAGTGAGCACCTGGAAAACAGGGTGATGAGCAGTCAGAATTAGATCGCAGTGAGAGGCAAAGAGCGCCGTTTTTGGAGTTACAAAACGTCGTGTAACTCAAAAACTAGGTGGACTAGAAGCATAATTCTTGTACTGGGTGAATCAGCGGACTTTGGTGTACTTTGACTGCGATTTTCATTGCTCTTTGTACATCCGTCGCTGAGATATAACGAGAGAAGAAACGGCAGACCTCAGATATGATTGGCGGCTTGGAAGCCACAGCAGAGCCCTGATATGTACATTTGAATGTCTCAGTCTTCACAGAGGACCTGGCAAAATATATAGAAATA
>NW_024108932.1:95000-127500 GCF_013358895.1 Oreochromis aureus | reverse complement strand
GATGCTGTAAAGCTGAAGCTGTCAGCTGAAACTAGCTGAAAAAGCTGAAAAGTTGCAGAAGTTGTAAAACCTTTGCAAAAAATTGTAATAACTTTGCAGAAGCATAAGAACTTAGCAAAAATGTAATTACTTAGCAGAACTGCAATAACGTAAAGAAAACATAATACTTGGCAGAAATACAATAACATAGCAGAACTTAGCAGCAGAAATTAGAATAAATATTGTAACTTAGCAGAAACAAGATAACTTTTCAGAAATACAGGATTTTAGCAAACATGGTACAAGATTACATAGATACTTTATTTAAACAAAAATACCTAAACATTGCACAAATACTGTGATTTAGGACAAATACTACAACATAGCAGAAATGCTGTAATTCAGCAAATATATTATGCTATGGCACAAATAGAAAGAATATGCTCAAATACTATGATTTTGCTCAAATAATATGATTAAGCAATAATACTAAGATTTAGCAGAAATACTGTATTTAGCACAAACACCGAAAAGTAGCAGAAATACTGTAATTTAGCATAATAGTAATATCTTGCACAATTACAAATATGGACATGGTAAATGGCCTGTATTTATATAAGCGCTTTTATGGTCCCTAAGGACCCCAAAGCTCTTTACATATCCAGTCATTCACCCATTCACACACTGGTGATGGCAAGCTACGTTGTAGCCACAGCCACCCTGGGCGCGCACTGACAGAGGCGAGGCTGCTGGACACTGGCGCCACCGGGCCCTCTGACCACCACCAGTAGACAACGAGTGAAGTGTCTTGCCCAAAGACACAACGACCGAGACTGTCCGAGCCGGGCCTCGGACCGGTAACCTTCCGATTACAAGGCGAACTCCCAACTTTTGAGCCACGATCGCCCCATATATGGAAACACACATGCACAGAGACACACACAGGATCCAATTCAATCAACCAGTGTAAATATATTGATTTTAAATCACACAATAAGATACACCCATAAAAAGGCTCTCTCTCTCTCTCTCTCTCAAACACACAAGACAGACACACACACACACACACACACACACACACACACACACACACACACACACACACACACACACACACACACAGCAGCAGCAGAAGCAAGTGAACAAACAGGGGCTGTACATACAGTGAATCCTGTATGTTTCTAGGTGGGTCAAAAAGCTTGGAGCTGCTTAATTTGAATCCACCAATCAGAAAGGCTATGTACTTTTTCCCGCCAAAACAGGTGCACCTGTTTTACACACGCAGCACAGAGACAGGATTTGTGCAGTCTATTTTTCATAGTGAGGACTCCTCTCAAACAAATGGCTATAATTTCCTTACCAGCTGCGCCACTGGGAAAGACAGTGAGCTCTTGGGAAACGGGGTGATGAGCAGTCAGAATTAGATCGCGGTGAGAGGCAAATTAGCGCCGTTTTTTTTCTAGTTACAAAACGTCGTGTAACTCCAAAACTAGATGGACTAGAAGCATAATTCTTGTACTGGGTGAATCAGCGGACTTTGGTGTACTTTGTCTGCGATTTTCATTACTCTTTGTACATCCGTCGCTGAGATATGACGAGAGAAGAAACGGCAGACCTCAGATATGATTGGCTGGCTGGGAAGCTGGCAGAAATATATAGTAATAGTGTGATTAAGCATAAATACTACATTTAGCAGAAATACTGTATTAAGCACAAATCCTATAAAAAGCAGAAATACTATATTAAGCACAAATCCTATAAAAAGCAGAAATACTATATTAAGCAATATAAATATCCTATAAAAATCCTATAAAAAGCAAAAATACTGTAATATGATTTGGTAGAAAAACTATAATTAATCAGAAATACTATATTTGGCAGAAATACTGTAATCAGCACATATACTGTAACATGACAGAAATTCCTCCACTTAGTAGTAATACTATAACATAACACAAATGTTATGATGAGTTGAGCGGTTGGTACTCTGGTGCAGTCAGCACAATCTGGAGCTGAACACTCTTAAAACTGTAGAGATGACAGTGGACTTCAGGAGACATCCCTCAACTCTGCCCCCCTCATCATATCAGACAGCCCTGTGTCGACTGTGGAGATCTTCAAGTTGCTGGGTACCACCATCTCCCAGGACCTGAAGTGGGAGACCAACATCAACTCCATCCTCAAAAAGACCCAGCAGAGGATGTACTTCCTGAGACAACTGGGGAAGTACAGTCTTCCACAGGAGCTGCTGATCCAGTTCTACACTGCAGTCATTGAGTCTGTCCTGTGCTCCTCCATCACAGTCTGGTATGGTGCAGCCACTAAACAGGACAGGTGCAGACTGCAGCGGACTGTACGGGCAGCAGAAAGGATCATCGGCGCCCCCTGCCCTCCATCCAGGATCTGTACCTCTCAAGAACCAGGAAACGGGCAGGGAAAATCATCACAGACCCCTCACACCCTGGACACAGACTTTTTGATCTGCTGCCCTCTGGCAGACGGTACAGAAAGCCTGCAGACCAGGACCACCCGACACAGGAACAACAGTTTCTTTCCCTCGCCATCTCCCTTCTAAACAGTTGAACTGTCACACTGCTCCCACTGCCAGACTGCAACTGCACCTTATGTACATTCTGTAGTATTCATTCCACCTCATTTCATTTCTGTATTTTATGTATATACGTTTAGATTAGTTATTTATAGTTGGTTTGCACAGCTTTGTGTATGTATGTGTATGCATGTGTAATGTATATATAGATACGTGTGTGTGTGGGTGTGTGTGTGTGTGTGTGTGTGTGTGTGTGTGTGTGTGTGTGTGTGTGTGTGTGTGAGATTTACATTGCTGTGCTCGAGAGCCACCATCTACGGAACCAAATTCCTTGTATTTGTATGCACATATACTTGGCCAATAAACATGATTCTGATGACTTGGCACAAAAACCATGATTTAGCAGAAATACTATGATTGAGCAGAAGTACTAAGATGTAGTAAAAGTACTTTGATTTAAGAGAAATCCAATTATGGAGGAGTAATACTTTAAAATGGGAGAAATATTGATACACACACACATTCACAGAGCCTAAAGGGAAGAGTATTTGTGCCATGGAGTGTTAAGAAGAATGTGAGGTCCATATTAGAAAAGCTGGTAAAAGTTTTCAGAATTGTAATAAATGATGAATATGAATTAGTGGTCTGTGATAGTGTATTAATTTGTAGGGCAAAAAACATGTTGTCCAAGGTGGAGTTGAACCCACGACTTTTGGGTTGCAGACCTGTGTCATTACCAGCTGCGCCACTGGGAAAGACAGTGAGCACTTGGGAAACAGGGTGATGAGCAGTCAGAATTAGATCGCGGTGTGAGGCAAAGAGCGCCGTTTTTTGGAGTTACAAAACGTCGTGTAACTCCAAAACTAGGTGGACTAGGAGCATAATTCTTGTACTGGGTGAATCAGCGGACTTTGGTGTACTTTGACTGCGATTTTCATTACTCTTTGTACATCCGTCGCTGAGATATGACGAGAGAAGAAACTGCAGACCTCAGATATGATTGGCTGGCTGGGAAGCTGGCAGAAATATATAGTAATAGTGTGATTAAGCATAAATACTACATTTAGCAGAAATACTGTATTAAGCACAAATCCTATAAAAAGCAGAAATACTATATTAAGCAATATAAAAATCCTATAAAAATGGTATAAAAAGCAAAAATACTGTAATATGATTTGGTAGAAAAACTATAATTAATCAGAAATACTATACTGGGCAGAAATACTATATTTAGCACAAATCTTATAAAATAGCAGAAATAGTATGATTCAGCACAATAGTAATAACTTAAACAGAAAAACTGGAAAAGCAAAATGGACAGCTGAAAAAATGCTGAACATGCTAAGGGTCCTTCAAATGTACTTGTTAAATGAAAAAAAAACTGAGCAAAAAAAGTGTAACAGTCACACAATCAGAAATATGGAAACATATGGAAACACACATGCACAGAGAGACACACAGGATCAAATTCAGTCAACCAGTCTAAATATATTGAATTTAAATCATACAATAAGATGCTCCCATAAAAACTCTCTCTCGCCCTCTCTCTCTCTCTCTCTCTCACACACACACACACACACACACACACACACACACACACACACACACACACACACACAGAGAGAAGTAAGTTTCTAGCTCAGTCAAGCAGCCTGGGAGCTGCTGAATTTGAATCCACCAATCAGAGAGCCTGTGCACTTTTTCCGCCAAAACAGGTGCATGCAGCACAGAGAGACACAGGATTTTGCAGTCTATTTCTCATAATGACGACTCCCCTCAAACAAATGACCATAATTTCCTAACTATAGGGGCTAGAACGGTCATTCTTACACCGTTTTGTTCAGAAGAGATGGGGAATCTTAAAGTGTTGACAATGTATCATTAAAATATGAATTATTAAAGATATTTGACTTCTAATGCACCATAACTGAGTAGAGCAAAGCAAAACTGCCTTGACTTGCCCTCAAACAACGCTTTCTAACTCTAAATCTATTTGGAGTATCAATATCATTTTTCACCGTAAGAGACAGCAGGCTTTGGTGAACAATCATGGAAATTTTCAGGTCTCTGTGGAAATCCAACAAAAAGTTATGACGAGAGAAAAAGTGGTTCATTTCCAGAGTTTGAAATCTGAAGAAATCTGAGCGAAGGACGAATTTCCTACGCTCAAACAAGTGTAACTCATCTCAGAACGGTAATAGGTGAGAAAAAAATTCTTGAATTGTGAGCGTCAGGAGTGTCTGAAGATATACTGGGACAAGCCTCATGTTTTAACTTCGCTTCGTTAAGGAGATATGACGATTCGAATATGCCTCTCATTACAGAAATCAAGCGGTGATTTTGAACAAACTCTCCATTGACTTTCTATGGAGAGTTTTCAGACTTTGTGTTGCTCTGAGGAGATTTGCCAAAATTCTATAAGTCTCACAACAATGATGGTGACATTTTCGGAAAGCCAGCAAAAATACCTACGTTTTGATGTATAATGTGTGGAAGTTGAGTGAAAAATTGAGCAAGTAGCAAGAAGTTGTTCGGACATGAAGAGAAGACTGCGAAACCTACAGTGGCACACTGGAAGCCAAGTGCATAGCAACCATAACAACGCATGTATTTTGTGAAAAATCACAATTTTCCAACTCAAAACTTTAAGAGGCATAAAAATAAAACGGTAAAAGATTTGAAAAATCTGATTTATTCCTGAATAGCCCAATAATTTGAGAACATTTTAAAGTTTGAATGGTTGTTCTACGTGAAAGTAGGAAAAAGTAGTTAAGTTTCAAAAACAAGCAAAATTTAGCAGAATTGCAGAAGTTTCCCATTCATTTCAATGGGACAAATTAAAGGAAAAAAAGTGGAATATTTTAAAAAGTATAACAGTAATAAACACCAAAAGATATAGCGATCATTAGCAGAAATAGCAGAATAGTTTAAAATTTGAGCGGTGAAAATCGGCTGAAAATTGTGGAAGTAGTTAAGTGCCAAAAAAGTGAAAAAGTGGCAACTAGAATAATAATAATAGTATAAAGAATAAAGAGAAACAGGAACTCAATAATGTGGATGCTTAAAGCATCCACACAATAAAGAATAAAGAGAAACAGGAACTCAATAGTGTGGATGCCTCCAGCATCCACACAATAATAATAATAACTAGAAAAATTTGCATTTCCTGCGAAAATGCAGTGTGGATGCTATAAAGCTGAAGCTGTCAGCTGAAACTAACTGAAAAAGCTGAAAAGTTGCAGAAATTGTAAAACCTTTGCAAAAATTGTAATAACTTTGCAGAAGCATAAGAACTTAGCAAAATGTAATTACTTAGCAGAACTGCAATAACGTAAAGAAAACATAATACTTGGCAGAAATACAATAACATAGCAGAACTTAGCAGCAGAAATTAGAATAAATATTGTAACTTAGCAGAAACAAGATAACTTTTCAGAAATACAGGATTTTAGCAACCATGGTACCAGATTACATAGATACTTTATTTAAACAAAAATACCTAAACATTGCACAAATACTGTGATTTAGGACAAATACTACAACATAGCAGAAATGCTGTAATTCAGCAAATATACTATGCTATGGCACAAATAGAAAGAATATGCTCAAATACTATGATTTTGCTCAAATAATATAATTAAGCAATAACACTAAGATTTAGCAGAAATACTGTATTTAGCACAAATACCGAAAAGTAGCAGAAATACTATAATTTAGCATAATAGTAATAACTTGCACAATTACAAATATGGACATGGTAAATGGCCTGTATTTATATAAGCGCTTTTATGGTCCCTAAGGACCCCAAAGTGCTTTACATATCCAGTCATTCACCCATTCACACACTGGTGATGGCAAACTACGTTGTAGCCACAGCCACCCTGGGGCGCACTGACAGAGGTGAGGCTGCTGGACACTGGCGCCACCGGGCCCTCTGACCACCACCAGTAGGCACACAATAAGATACACCCATAAAAGGCTCTCTCTCTCTCTCTCTCTCTCTCTCTCTCTCTCTCTCACACACACACACACACACACACACACACACACACACACACACACAGCAGCAGCAGCAGAAGCAAGTGAACAAATAGGGGCTGTACATACAGTGTTTCCTGTATGTTTCTAGGTAGGTCAAAAAGCCTGGAGCTGCTTAATTTTAATCCACCAATCAGAAAGGCTATGTACTTTTTCCCCCCAAAACAGGTGCAC
The DNA here is from genome assembly GCF_013358895.1 of Oreochromis aureus. Taxonomy (NCBI): domain Eukaryota; kingdom Metazoa; phylum Chordata; class Actinopteri; order Cichliformes; family Cichlidae; genus Oreochromis; species Oreochromis aureus. The sequence goes on along the minus strand of NW_024108932.1, from coordinate 120,761 downwards.
CTGTTTTTACACATGCAACACAGAGACAGGATTTGTGCAGTCTATTTTTCATAGTGAGGACTCCTCTCAAACAAATGGCTATAATTTCCTAACCGTAGGGTCTAGAACAGTCATTCTTACACTGTTTTGTTCAGAAGAGATGGGGGATTGTCAAGTGTTGTGTGTTTAAAGTAAAAATATGAATTTGTAGAGATACATGACATGGATGAGTGGTTGACTTACAACCCATGAAAGCCCCAATATGGAAATTTGAATGTCTCAGCCGTCAGATGTGATGGGCTGGTTGGGAAGTCATGCATGACTTGATATGTCAATTTGAAAATTACAGTACTCACAGAGGATTGGCTCCCTGAGGAGCTGGCAGGAATACATAGAAATACTATGATTACCCAGAAATACTGCGTTTAGTAGAAATATTATGTTTTAGCACAAATACTATAAAATGGCTGAAATAGTATGATTTAGCACAAATGCTGTATTTAGCACAAATACTGAAAAGCAGCAGAAATGCTATGACTTAGCACAATAGTAATAACTGAAATAGAAAAATTGGAAAAGCAAAATGAACAGCTGAAAAATGCTGAACATTCTAAGGCTCCCTCAAATGTAATTGTTGAATGAAAAAAAATCAGCAAAAAAAAAAAGTATAACAGTCACACAATCAAAAATATGGACACATATGGAAACACACATGCACAGAGAGACACAGGATCAAATTCAGTCAACCAGTCTAAATATATTGAATTTAAATCATACAATAAGATGCTCCCATAAAAACGCTCTCTCCCTCTCTTCTCTCTCTCTGTCACACACACACACACACACACACACACACACTAGCAGCAGCAGCAGCCAAATAGCCTGGGAGCTGCTGAATTTGAATCCACCAATCAGAGGGCTGTATACTTTTTCCCGCCAAAACAGGTGCAGCTGTTTTACACACATGCAGCACAGAGACAGGATTTGTGCTGTCTATTTTTCATAGTGAGGATTCCCCTCAAACAAATGGCTATAATTTCCTAACCGTAGGGGCTAGAACAGTCATTCTTACACCGTTTTGTTCAGAAGAGATGGGGGATCTTAAAGTATTGACAATTTATCATTACAATATGAAGTATTGAAGATATTTGACTTCTAATGTACCATAACTGAGTAGAGGCAAAGCGAAAACTGCCTTGACATGCCCTCAAACAATGCTTTCTAACTCTAAATCTATTTGGAGTATCGATATCATTCTTTCACCGTAAGAGACAGCAGGCTTTGGTGAACAATCATGGAAATTTTCAGGTCTGTGTGGAAATCCATCAAAAGATATGACGAGAAAAAAAGTGCCTCATTTCCAGAGTTTGAAATCTGAAGAAATCTGAGCGAGGGATGAATTTCCTACCCTCAAACAAACCCAATTCATGGCCAAATGGTAATAGGTGAGAAAGAAATTCTTGAATTGTGAGCGTCAGGAGTGTCTGAAGATATACTGGGACAAGCCTCATGTCTTAACTTTGCTGCGTTGAGATATGACGATTTGAAAATGCCTCTCATTAGAAATCCAGTGGTGATTTTGAACAAGCTCTCCATTGACTTTCTATGCAGAGTTTCCAGACTTTGTGTTGGTCTGAGGAGATTTGCCAAAATTCTATTATACAGAAATACTGTAATCAGCACATATACTGTAACATTTTAGAAATTCCTCCACTTAGTAGTAATACTATAACATAACACAAATGTTATGATGAGTTGAGCGGCTGGTACTCTGGTGCAGTCAGCACAATCTGGAGCTGAACACTCTTAAAACTGTAGAGATGACAGTGGACTTCAGGAGACATCCCTCAACTCTGCCACCCCTCATCATATCAGACAGCCCTGTGTCGACTGTGGAGATCTTCAAGTTGCTGGGTACCACCATCTCCCAGGACCTGAAGTGGGAGACCAATATCAACTCCATCCTCAAAAAGACCCAGCAGAGGATGTACTTCCTGAGACAACTGGGGAAGTACAGTCTTCCACAGGAGCTGCTGATCCAGTTCTACACTGCAGTCATTGAGTCTGTCCTGTGCTCCTCCATCACAGTCTGGTATGGTGCAGCCACTAAACAGGACAGGTGCAGACTGCAGCGGACTGTACGGGCAGCAGAAAGGATCATCGGCGCCCCCTGCCCTCCATCCAGGATCTGTACCTCTCAAGAACCAGGAAACGGGCAGGAAAATCATCACAACCCCTCACACCCTGGACACAGACTTTTTGATCTGCTGCCCTCTGGCAGGCGGTACAGAAGCCTGCAGACCAGGACCACCCGACACAGGAACAGTTTCTTTCCCTCGCCATCTCCCTTCTAAACAGTTGAACTGTCACACTGCTCCCACTGCCAGACTGCAACTGCACCTTATGTACATTCTGTAGTATTCATTCCACCTCATTTCATTTCTGTATTTTATGTATATACGTTTAGATTAGTTATTTATAGTTGGTTTACACAGCTTTGTGTATGTATGTGTATGCATGTGTAATGTATATATAGATACGTGTGTGTGTGTGTGTGTGTGTGTGTGTGTGTGTGTGTGTGTGTGTGTGTGTGTGTGTGTGTGTGTGTGTGTTTACATTGCTGTGCTCGAGAGCCACCATCTACGAACGAAATTCCTTGTATTTGTCTGCACATATACTTGGCCAATAAACACGATTCTGATGATTTGGCACAAAAACCATGATTTGGCAAAAATACTATGATTTAGCAGAAATACTATGATTGAGCAGAAGTACTAAGATGTAGTAAAAGTACTTTGATTTAAGAAATCAATTATGGAGGAGTAATACTTTAAAATGGGAGAAATATTGATACACACACACATTCACAGAGCCTAAAGGGAAGAGTATTTGTGCCATGGAGTGTTAAGAAGAATGTGAGGTCCATATTAGAAAAGCTGGTAAAAGTTTTCAGAATTGTAATAAATGATGAATATGAATTAGTGGTCTGTGATAGTGTATTAATTTGTAGGGCAAAAAAATATTGTCCAAGGTGGAGTTGAACCCACGACCTTTGGGTTGCAGACCTCTGTCATTACCAGCTGCGCCACAGGGAAAGACAGTGGGCTCTTGGGAAACAGGGTGATGAGCAGTCAGAATTAGATCGCGGTGTGAGGCAAAGAGCGCCGTTTTGGAGTTACAAAACGTCGTGTAACTCCAAAACTAGGTGGACTAAAGCATAATTCTTGTACTGGGTGAATCAGCGGACTTTGGTGTACTTTGTCTGCGATTTTCATTACTCTTTGTACATCCGTCGCTGAGATATGACGAGAGAAGAAACGGCAGACCTCAGATATGATTGGCTGGCTGGGAAGCTGGCAGAAATATATAGTAATAGTGTGATTAAGCATAAATACTACATTTAGCAGAAATACTGTATTAAGCACAAATCCTATAAAAAGCAGAAATACTATATTAAGCACAAATCCTATAAAAAGCAGAAATACTATATTAAGCAATATAAAATCCTATAAAAATGGTATAAAAGCAAAAATACTGTAATATGATTTGGTAGAAAAACTATAATTAATCAGAAATACTATATTTGGCAGAAATACTGTAATCAGCACATATACTGTAACATGACAGAAATTCCTCCACTTAGTAGTAATACTATAACATAACACAAATGTTATGATGAGTTGAGCGGCTGGTACTCTGGTGCAGTCAGCACAATCTGGAGCTGAACACTCTTAAAACTGTAGAGATGACAGTGGACTTCAGGAGACATCCCTCAACTCTGCCCCCCTCATCATATCAGACAGCCCTGTGTCGACTGTGGAGATCTTCAAGTTGCTGGGTACCACCATCTCCCAGGACCTGGCGTGGGAGACCAACATCAACTCCATCCTCAAAAAGACCCAGCAGAGGATGTACTTCCTGAGACAACTGGGGAAGTACAGTCTTCCACAGGAGCTGCTGATCCAGTTCTACACTGCAGTCATTGAGTCTGTCCTGTGCTCCTCCATCACAGTCTGGTATGGTGCAGCCACTAAACAGGACAGGTGCAGACTGCAGCGGACTGTACGGGCAGCAGAAAGGATCATCGGCGCCCCCTGCCCTCCATCCAGGATCTGTACCTCTCAAGAACCAGGAAACGGGCAGGAAAATCATCACAGAACCCCTCACACCCTGGACACAGACTTTTGATCTGCTGCCCTCTGGCAGACGGTACAGAAGCCTGCAGACCAGGACCACCCGACACAGGAACAGTTTCTTTCCCTCACCATCTCCCTTCTAAACAGTTGACCTGTCACACTGCTCCCACTGCCAGACTGCAACTGCACCTTATGTACATTCTGTAGTATTCATTCCACCTCATTTCATTTCTGTATTTTATGTATATACGTTTAGATTAGTTATTTATAGTTGGTTTACACAGCTTTGTGTATGTATGTGTATGCATGTGTAATGTATATATAGATACGTGTGTGTGTGTGCGTGTGTGTGCGTGTGTGTGTGTGTGTGTGTGTGTGTGTGTGTGTGTGTGTGTGTGTGTGTGTGTGTGTGTGTGTGTGTGTGTGTGTGTGATTTTTACATTGCTGTGCTCGAGAGCCACCATCTACGGAACCAAATTCCTTGTATTTGTATGCACATATACTTGGCCAATAAACATGATTCTGATGACTTGGTACAAAAACCATGATTTAGCAGAAATACTATGATTGAGCAGAAGTACTAAGATGTAGTAAAAGTACTTTGATTTAAGAAATCAATTATGGAGGAGTAATACTTTAAAATGGGAGAAATATTGATACACACACACATTCACAGAGCCTAAAGGGAAGAGTATTTGTGCCATGGAGTGTTAAGAAGAATGTGAGGTCCATATTAGAAAAGCTGGTAAAAGTTTTGAGAATTGTAATAAATGATGAATATGAATTAGTGGTCTGTGATAGTGTATTAATTTGTAGGGCAAAAACATGTTGTCAAGGTGAGTTGAACCCACGACTTTTGGGTTGCAGACCTGTGTCATTACCAGCTGCGCCACTGGGAAAGACAGTGAGCACTTGGGAAACAGGGTGATGAGCAGTCAGAATTAGATCGCGGTGTGAGGCAAAAGAGCGCCGTTTTTGGAGTTACAAAACGTCGTGTAACTCCAAAACTAGGTGGACTAGGAGCATAATTCTTGTACTGGGTGAATCAGCGGACTTTGGTGTACTTTGACTGCGATTTTCATTACTCTTTGTACATCCGTCGCTGAGATATGACGAGAGAAGAAACTGCAGACCTCAGATATGATTGGCTGGCTGGGAAGCTGGCAGAAATATATAGTAATAGTGTGATTAAGCATAAATACTACATTTAGCAGAAATACTGTATTAAGCACAAATCCTATAAAAAGCAGAAATACTATATTAAGCAATATAAAAATCCTATAAAAATGGTATAAAAAGCAAAAATACTGTAATATGATTTGGTAGAAAAACTATAATTAATCAGAAATACTATACTGGGTAGAAATACTATATTTAGCACAAATCTTATAAAATAGCAGAAATAGTATGATTCAGCACAATAGTAATAACTTAAACAGAAAAACTGGAAAAGCAAAATGGACAGCTGAAAAAATGCTGAACATGCTAAGGGTCCTTCAAATGTACTTGTTAAATGAAAAAAAAAAACTGAGCAAAAAAAAGTGTAACAGTCACACAATCAGAAATATGGAAACATATGGAAACACACATGCACAGAGAGACACACACAGGATCAAATTCAGTCAACCAGTCTAAATATATTGAATTTAAATCATACAATAAGATGCTCCCATAAAAACTCTGTCTACAGCCCTCTCTTTCTCTCTCTCTGTCACACACACACACACACACACACACACACACACACACACACACACACACACACACACACAGGGAGAGAGAAGTAAGTTTCTAGCTCAGTCAAGCAGCCTGGGAGCTGCTGAATTTGAATCCACCAATCAGAGAGCCTGTGCACTTTTTCCCGCCAAAACAGGTGCATGCAGCACAGAGAGACACAGGATTTTGCAGTCTATTTCTCATAATGACGACTCCCTCAAACAAATGACCATAATTTCCTAACTATAGGGGCTAGAACGGTCATTCTTACACCGTTTTGTTCAGAAGAGATGGGGGAATCTTAAAGTGTTGACAATGTATCATTAAAATATGAATTATTAAAGATATTTGACTTCTAATGCACCATAACTGAGTAGAGCAAAGCAAAAACTGCCTTGACTTGCCCTCAAACAACGCTTTCTAACTCTAAATCTATTTGGAGTATCAATATCATTTTTTCACCGTAAGAGACAGCAGGCTTTGGTGAACAATCATGGAAATTTTCAGGTCTCTGTGGAAATCCAACAAAAAGTTATGACGAGAGAAAAAAGTGGTTCATTTCAGAGTTTGAAATCTGAAGAAATCTGAGCGAAGGACGAATTTCCTACGCTCAAACAAGTGTAACTCATCTCAGAACGGTAATAGGTGAGAAAAAATTCTTGAATTGTGAGCATCAGGAGTGTCTGAAGATATACTGGGACAAGCCTCATGTTTTAACTTCGCTTCGTTAAGGAGATATGGCGATTCGAATATGCCTCTCATTACAGAAATCAAGCGGTGATTTTGAACAAACTCTCCATTGACTTTCTATGGAGAGTTTTCAGACTTTGTGTTGCTCTGAGGAGATTTGCCAAAATTCTATAAGTCTCACAACAATGATGGTGACATTTTCGGAAAGCCAGCAAAAATACCTACGTTTTGATGTATAATGTGTGGAAGTTGAGTGAAAACTGAGCAAGTAGCAAGAAGTTGTTCGGACATGAAGAGAAGACTGCGAAACCTACAGTGGCACACTGGAAGCCAAGTGCATAGCAACCATAACAACGCATGTATTTTGTGAAAAATCACAATTTTCCAACTCAAAACTTTAAGAGGCATAAAAATAAAACGGTAAAAGATTTGAAAAATCTGATTTATTCCTGAATAGCCCAATAATTTGAGAACATTTTAAAGTTTGAATGGTTGTTCTACGTGAAAGTAGGAAAAAGTAGTTAAGTTTCAAAAACAAGCAAAATTTAGCAGAATTGCAGAAGTTTCCCATTCATTTCAATGGGACAAATTAAAGGAAAAAAAGTGGAATATTTTAAAAAGTATAACAGTAATAAACACCAAAAGATATAGCGATCATTAGCAGAAATAGCAGAATAGTTTAAAATTTGAGCGGTGAAAATCGGCTGAAAATTGTGGAAGTAGTTAAGTGCCAAAAAAGTGAAAAAGTGGCAACTAGAATAATAATAATAAAGTATAAAGAATAAAGAGAAACAGGAACTCAATAGTGTGGATGCTTAAAGCATCCACACAATAAAGAATAAAGAGAAACAGGAACTCAATAGTGTGGATGCCTCCAGCATCCACACAACTAAAAAAAATTTGCATTTCCTGCGAAAATGCAGTGTGGATGCTGGAGCGCTGAAGCTGTCAGCTGAAACTAGCTGAAAAAGCTGAAAAGTTGCAGAAATTGTAAAAACTTTGCGGAAGCAAAGGAACGTTGCTAAAATGTAGTAACTTAGCAGAACTGCAATATCTTAGAGGAAACATAATACTTGGCAGAAATACAATAGCATAGCAGAACTTAGCAGAAATATTGTAACTTACCAGAAACACGATAACTTCCCAAAAATACAAAATTTCGGAGAAATAGTATAAGATAACAGAAAGAATATATTTAGCCAAACATTCTTAAACATTACAGAAATACTACTCTATAGCAGAAATGATATATTTAGAAAGAAAAATATAATATAGTAGAAATACTATGATTTAGCAGAAATCCTACAATATAGCTCAATAACAATGATTTAGAACAGATACTATGATTTAGCAGAATAGTAATAACTTAAGTGAAAATATTGGAAAGGTAAAATGACAAGCTGAATAAAAGGAACATGGTTAAGTTTGCTCAAAACTAATTTTTGTTCACCTGTGAAAAAATAAAATAAAAATACATTTAGAAATACAAATAAGAACAGCCAACAGTTACACACAAAATTAAATATGGATACACAAATCAACAAATACACACAAAATCAAATATGGATACACAAATGTACAGAGAGACACACACACACAGGGTCTGTGCCAGTCAACCAGTCTGAATATATTATATTTTTATCCAACAATGAGATGCTGCCCTAAAAAGGGCTTTGTGTGTCTTTCTCTCTCTCTCTCTCTCTCTCACACACACACACACACACACACACAGGCACACACACACACACACACACAGCACACACACACACACACACATAGCATCAGCAAGTGAACAAGGGCTGTTAACAGCATGTTTCTAGGTCAGTCAAACAGCTGTGAGATTCTCAATTTGAATCCACCAATCAGAGGGCTGTGTGCATTTTCCTGCCAAAACTGGTGCACCAAGTGCAGGCTTTTACAGCACAGAGAGAGACAGGATTTTTGCAGTCTATTTGTCATAGTGAGGACTCCCCTCAAACAAACAGCCATAAATTCCTAACCGTCAGGGGCTACAACGGTCATTCTTAGACCGTTGTGTTCAGAAGACATGGGAGAATCTTGAAATGTTGACCATTTAAAATAAAAATATGAAACATCATAGATATAGGACATAGATGATTGGTTGTCTTAGAAGCCATGATTGCCCCAATATGCAAATTTGAATGTGCCAGCCGTCAGATATGATTGGCTGGCTGGGAAGCCATGAAGGCAACAATATGCAAATTTGAATGTGCAAGCCCTCGGATATGATTGGTTTGTCTTAGAAGCCATATAAAAAGCAGTAAAACTGTACTATGATTTGGTAGAAAAACTATAATTAATCAAAAATACTATATTTGGCAGAAATACTATGCTGTAGCAGAAACACTATATTTAGCACAAATCTGATGAAATAGAAGAAATAGTATGATTTAGCAGAAATGCTGTATTTAGCACAAATACTGGAAAGCAGCAGAAATGCTATGACTTAGCACAATAGTAATAACCTAAATAGAAAAATTGGAAAAGCAAAATGGACAGCTGAAAAAATGCTGAACATGCTAAGGGTCCCTCAAATGTAATTGTTAAATGAGAAAAAAAAAAACCAGCAAAAAAAAGTATAACAGTCACACAACCACATATATGTACACATATGGTAACACACATGCACAGACAGACACACACAGGATCAAATTCAGTCAACCAGTCTAACTATATTGAATTTAAATCACACACACACACACACACACACACACACACACACACACAAGATCCAATTCAGTCAACCAGTCTAAATATATTGAATTTAAATCTTACAATGAGATCATCCCATAACAAGCCTCTCTCTCTCTCTCTCTCTCTCTCTCTCTCTCTGTCACACACACACACACACACACACACAAGATCCAATTCAGTCAACCAGTCTAAATATATTGATTTTGAATCTTACATTGAGATCTTCCCTTAAAGGCTTTCTCTCTCTCTCTCTCTCTCTCTCTCTCTCTCACACACACACACACACACACACACACACACACACACACACAAGATCCAATTCAGTCAACCAGTCTAAATATATTGAATTTAAATCTTACAATGAGATCATCCCATAACAAGCCTTTCTCTCTCTCTCTCTCTCTCTGTCACACACACACACACACACACACACACACACACACACACACACACACACACACACACAGATCCAATTCAGTCAACCAGTCTAAATATATTGATTTTGAATCTTACAATGAGATCATCCCATAAAAAGGCTTTCTCTCTCTCTCTCTCTCTCTCTCTGTCACACACACACACACACACACACACACACACACACACACACACACACACACACACACACACACACACACAGATCCAATTCAGTCAACCAGTCTAAATATATTGAATTTAAATCTTACAATGAGATCATCCCATAACAAGCCTTTCTCTCTCTCTCTCTCTCTCTCTCTCACACACACACACACACACACACACACACACACACACACACACACACACACACACACACACACACACAAGATTCAATTCAGTCAACCAGTCTAAATATATTGAATTTAAATCTTACAATGAGATCATCCCATAACAAGCCTTTCTCTCTCTCTCTCTCTCTCTCACACACACACACACACACACACACACACACACACACACACACACAGAGAGAAGTAAGTTTCTAGCTCAGTCAAGCAGCCTGGGAGCTGCTGAATTTGAATCCACCAATCAGAGAGGCTGTATACTTTTTCCCGCCAAAACAGGTGCAGCCGTTTTACACACACAGAGCACAGAGACAGGATTTCTGCAGTGAATTTCTCATAGTGAGGATTCCTCTCAAACAAATGGCCATAATTTCCTAACCGTAGGGGCTAGAACGGTCATTCTTACACCGTTTTGTTCAGAAGAGATCAGGGAATCTTAAAGTGTTGAGAATTTATCATTAAAATATGAATTATTAAAGATATTTGACTTCTAATGCACCATAACTGAGTAGAGCAAAGCAAAAACTGCCTTGACTTGCCCTCAAACAACGCTTTCTAACTCTAAATCTATTTGGAGTATCAATATCATTTTTTCACCGTAAGAGACAGCAGGCTTTGGTGAACAATCTTGGAAATTTTCAGGTGTCTGTTGATATCCATTAAAAAGATATGACGAGAGAAAAAGTGGTTCATTTCAGAGTTTGAAATCTGAAGAAATCTGAGCGACGATGAATTTCCTACCCTCAAACAAGTCTAACTCATTTCAGAACGGTAATAGGTGAGAAAGAAATTCTTGAATTGTGAGCGTCAGGGTGTCTGAAGATATACTGGGACAAGCCTTATGTCTTAACTTTGCTTCGTTAAGGAGATATGACGATTGAATATGCCTCTCATTACAGAAATCAAGCGCTGATTTTGAACAAGCTCTCCATTGACTTTCTATGGAGAGTTTTGCACTTTTGTTGACCAATGTTGACCAAGGTGGGATTGAACCCACGACCTTTGAGCTGCAGAGCCGTGTCATTACTGATTGCGCCACCTGGAAAGGGGGCGGGCGGCTGAAAACAAAGACATCAGCAATCAGAAATAAAAGAGATTTCTGTTGAAAACACCTGAAAAAGCTGGGATTTGTGGTGAAAAGGGGTGAAAAAAATGAAAATTTTGCTGAAAAGGGTGAAGAAGCTAAAGTATACCAAATCAAAGTATTTGTGCCAAAACATAGTATTTCTGCCATATTGTGGTATTTGTGCCACAAAAGTTACCACATTACAACTTGAATACGGATTAAAGATGAAAGAAACTGGCAACAAATTCCTCCACTACAAACCAGTCTGATACCACTTCTTTGCAGCGTTCACGTTTACTAAGGCACTACCCAAAAGGCGCCACAAGAGGGCACTCCAACACAAGAGATGACCTATGTACACTGATGCACTTAGTAACAGTCAGCCTCCTTGAATTGGCAGAAATACTGTGATTTAGTAGTAATACTATAACATAACAGATATACTGTGATGTTGCAGACATAGTATGTTTTGCACTACTCATTTGTAGTGAAAAAAATTAGCAATATAAATTACAGGTCTGTGAAAGTGTATAAATTTGTAGTGAAAAAAAAATGTTGACCAAGGTGGGATTGAACCCACGACCTTTGAGCTGCAGAGCCGTGTCATTACTGATTGCGCCACCTGGAAAGAGGGCGGACAGCTGAAAAAGCAAACACATCAGCAATCAGAAATAAAAAGAGATTTCTGTTGAAAACACCTGAAAAAGCTGGGATTTGTGCTGAAAAGGGTGAAAAAACTCAATTCTGCTGAAGCGGGGTGAAGAAGAGGTGTTGGACTGTTGAGAAGAGTTAAATAAGTTGAACAGATATGTTTGGGTACAGATACTATGATTTGGTAATAATACTGTGTTTTAGCACAACTCCTGAGATTTGATTGAAATAATATGATTTAGAAGAAATATTATGACTTTGTACAAATACAATGTTTTGGCACAAATACCACGATATGGCAAAAATACTATGATTTAGCAGAAATACTATGATTGAGCAGAAGTACTAAGATGTAGTAAAAGTACTTTGATTTAACAGAAATGCAATTATGGAGGAGTAATACTTTAAAATGGGAAAAATATTGATACACACAGATACACAGAGCCTAAAGGGAACAGTATTTGTGCCATGGAGTGTTAAGAAGAATCTGAGGTCCATATTAGAAAAGCTGCTAAAATCATAAAACTTTGCAGAATTGTAATAAATGATGAATATGAATTACTTGTCTGTGATAGTGTATTAATTTCTAGGGGAAAAAATGTTGACCAAGGTGGAATTGAACCCGTGATCTTTAGGCTGCCGACCGGCGTCATTACCAACTGTGCCACTGGGAAACAGAACAGCGGTTTGGAAAAGCGGGGAGATGAACTGTCAGATTTAGATCGCGGTGAGGCGTAAAACGCCGATTTTGGAGTTACAAAACGTCATGTAACTCCAAAACTAGGTGGGATAAAGCACAATTCTTGTACTGGGCGAATCAGCAGACTTTGCTGAACTTTCACTGCGATTTTCATTGCTCCTTTTACCTCCGTCACGGAGATATGATGAGAGAAGAAACGGCTTCATTTTCAGAGTTTGAAAAGTGAGAGGAGGACAGATTTCCACCCTCAAACAAACGTAATTTATGGCTTAACAGTAGGATGACTGTAAAAACTGCTCTATGATTTACATGAAATACTTTGATTTAGAAGAAATTCTATAATCTAGCAAAAAGCACTACAGCATAGCAGAAGTTATATCACTGAGCAGATTTACTAGGATTTAGCACAAACACTATGATTTGGCTCAAAAATCTTTATTTTGCAGTTATATTATGATTTGGCAGAAATACTATGAGCAGTAATAATATAACAGTACATAATACTGTTATTTTGTGGAAATACAATGCTTTATCACAAATACCATGATATGGCAAAAATACTATGATTCAGCAGAAATACTATGATTGAGCAGAAGTACTAAGATGTAGTAAAAGTACTTTGATTCAGCACAAATACTATTATGGAGGAGTAATACTTTAACATGGGAGAAATATTGATACACACACACACACACAGAGAGCAAAGTGTGCAGAGGCTGTTGAGAGTCTGGGCTTGGCATATCTAGGTCAGCTAAATTGGCTGCACCTGCTGTAATCAACACTTACACAGACAGACACAGAGAGAGCTATGGGTTTTCTTCAGTGTATTTCTCACATTCAGGACTCCCCTCGAACAAATGGCCATAATTTCCTAACCGTAGGGGCTAGAATGCCCATTCTAACACCGTTTTGTTCAGAAGAGATGGGGAATCTGCAGGTCTTCATAATTCAGCGATAAAATATAAATTATTGAAGATATATGACTTGTAATACACTGTAACTGAGTAGAGGCAAAGCAAAACTGCCTTGACTTGCCCTCAAACAATGCTTTCTAACTCTAAATCTATTTGGAGTATCGATATCATTCTTTCACTGTAAGAGACAGCAGGCTTTGGCGAACAATCATGGAAATTTTCAGGTCTCTGTGGAAATCCATCAAAAAGATATGACGAGAGAAAAAAGTGCCTCATTTCCAGAGTTTGAAATCTGAAGAAATCTGAGCGAAGGACAAATTTCCTACCCTCAAACAAGTCTAACTCATTTCAGAACGGTAATAGGTGAGAAAGAAATTCTTGAATTGTGAGCGTCAGGAGTGTCTGAAGATATACTGGGACAAGCCTCATGTTTTAACTTCGCTTCGTTAAGGAGATATGACGATTCGAATATGCCTCTCATTGCAGAAATCAGCGGTGATTTTGAACAAACTCTCCATTGACTTTCTATGGAGAGTTTTATGACTTTGTGTTGGTCTGAGGAGATTTGCCAAAATTCTATAAATCCCACAACAATGATAGTGACATTTTCGGAAAGCCAGCAAAAATACCTACGTTTTGATGTATAATTTGTGGAAGTTGAGTGAAAATTGAGCAAGTAGCAAGAAGTTGTTCGGACATGAAGAAGACTGCAAAACCTTCAGTGGCACACTGGAAGCCAAGTGCATAGCAACCATAACAACGCATGTATTTTGTGAAAAATCACAATTTTGCAACTCAAAACTTTAAGAGGCATAAAAGTAAAATGGTAAAAGATTTGAAAAAGCTGATTTATTCCTGAATAGCCCAATAATTTGTGAACATTTTAAAGTTTGAATGGTTGTTCTACGTGAAAATATGACAAAGTAGTTAAGTTTCAAAAACAAGCAAGTTTTAGCAGAATTGCAGAAGTTTCCCATTCATTTCAATGGGACAAATTAAAGGAAAAAGCTTAATATTTTAAAAAGTATAATAGTATAAAATACCAAAAGATATTGCCGGAAAGGGAAAAAATAGCAGAATAGTTTAAAATTTGAGCGGTGAAAATCGGCTGAAAATTGTTTAAGTAGTTCCACAATGCGAAAAACGTACGGAAGCAACTAGAATAATAACTAGAAAAATTTGCATTTCCTGCGAAAATGCAGTGTGGATGCTGGAACGCTGAAGCTGTCAGCTGAAACTAGCTGAAAAAGCTGAAAAGTTGCAGAATTTGTAAAAACTTTGCAGAAGCAAAGGAACGTTGCTAAAATGTAGTAACTTAGCAGAACTGCAATATCTTAGAGGAAACATAATACTTGGCAGAAATACAATAGCATAGCAGAACTTAGCAGAAATATTGTAACTTACCAGAAACACGATAACTTCCCAAAAATACAAAATTTCGAGAAATAGTATAAGATAACAGAAAGAATATATTTAGCCAAACATTCTTAAACATTACAGAAATACTACTCTATAGCAGAAATGATATATTTAGAAAGAAAAATATAATATAGTAGAAATACTATGATTTAGCAGAAATCCTGCAATATAGCTCAATAACAATGATTTAGAACAGATACTATGATTTAGCAGAATAGTAATAACTTAAGTGAAAATATTGGAAAGGTAAAATGACAAGCTGAATAAAAGGAACATGGTTAAGTTTGCTCAAAACTAATTTTTGTTCACCTGTGAAAAATAAAAATAAAAATACATTTAGAAATACAAATAAGAACAGCCAACAGATACACACAAAATTAAATATGGATACACAAATCAACAAATACACACAAAATCAAATATGGATACACAAATGTACAGAGAGAGACACACACACACAGGGTCTATGCCAGTCAACCAGTCTGAATATATTATATTTTTATCCAACAATGAGATGCTGCCCTAAAAGGGCTTTGTGTGTGTCTCTCTCTCTCTCTCTCTCTCTCTCTCACACACACACACACACACACACACACACACACACACACACTCACACTCAGGCACACACACACACACACACACACACATAGCATCAGCAAGTGAACAGGGGCTGTTAACAGCATGTTTCTAGGTCAGTCAAACAGCTGTGAGCTTCTCAATTTGAATCCACCAATCAGAGAGGTTGTGTGCTTTTTTTCGCCAAAACTGGTGCACCAAGTGCAGGCTTTTACACATGCAGCACAGAGAGAGACAGGATTTTTGCAGTCTATTTCTCATAGTGAGGACTCCCCTCAAACAAACAGCCATAAATTCCTAACCGTGAGGGCTAAAGCGGTCATTCTTAGACCGTTGTGTTCAGAAACATGGGAGAATCTTGAAATGTTGACCATTTAAAATAAAAATATGAAATATCATAGATATATGACATAGATGATTGGTTGTCTTAGAAGCCATGATTGCCCCAATATGCAAATTTGAATGTGCAAGGCCTAAGATATGATTGGCTGGCTGGGAAGCCATGAAGGCAACAATATGCAAATTTGAATGTGCAAGCCCTCGGATATGATTGGTTGTCTTAGAAGCCATATAAAAAGCAGTAAAACTGTACTATGATTTGGTAGAAAAACTATAATTAATCAAAAATACTATATTTGGCAGAAATACTATTTTGTAGCAGAAACACTATATTTAGCACAAATCTGATGAAATAGAAGAAATAGTATGATTTAGCAGAAATGCTGTATTTAGCACAAATACTGGAAAGCAGCAGAAATGCTATGACTTAGCACAATACTAATAACCTAAATAGAAAAATTGGAAAAGCAAAATGGACAGCTGAAAAAATCCTGAACATGCTAAGGGTCCCTCAAATGTAATTGTTAAATGAAAAAAAAAAAACCAGCAAAAAAAAAGTATAACAGTCACACAACCACAAATATGTACACATATGGTAACACACATGCACACAGAGAGACACACACAGGATCAAATTCCAGTCTAACTATATTGAATTTAAATCTTACAATGAGATCATCCCATAAAAGGCTTTCTCTGTCTCTCTCTCTCTCTCTGTCACACACACACACACACACACACACAAGATCCAATTCAGTCAACCAGTCTAAATAAATTGAATTTGAATCTTACAATGAGATCATCCCATAAAAAGGCTTTCTCTCTCTCTCTCTCTCTCTCTCTCTCTCTCTCTCAAACAAACACACACACACAGATCCAATTCAGTCAACCAGTCTAAATATATTGAATTTAAATCTTACAATGAGATCATCCAATAACAAGCCTTTCTCTCTCTCTCTCTCTCTGTCACACACACACACACACACACACACACACACACACTCAGGCTCACACACACACACACACACACAACAAGATTCAATTCAGTCAACCAGTCTAAATATATTGAATTTAAATCTTACAATGAGATCATCCCATAACAAGCCTTTCTCTCTCTCTCTCTCTCTCTCTGTCACACACACACACACACACACACACACACACACACAGGAGAGAGAAGTAAGTTTCTAGCTCAGTCAAGCAGCCTGGGAGCTGCTGAATTTGAATCCACCAATCAGAGAGGCTGTATACTTTTTCCCGCCAAAACAGGTGCAGCCGTTTTTACACACACAGAGCACAGAGACAGGATTTCTGCAGTGAATTTCTCATAGTGAGGATTCCTCTCAAACAAATGGCCATAATTTCCTAACCGTAGGGGCTAGAACAGTCATTCTTACAGCGTTTTGTTCAGAAGAGATGGGGAATCTTAAAGTGTTGACAATTTATCATTAAAATATGAATTATTAAAGATATTTGACTTCTAATGCACCATAACTGAGTAGAGCAAAGCAAAAACTGCCTTGACTTGCCCTCAAACAACGCTTTCTAACTCTAAATCTATTTGGAGTATCAATATCATTTTTTCACCGTAAGAGACAGCAGGCTTTGGTGAACAATCTTGAAATTTTCAGGTCTCTGTTGATATCCATTAAAAGATATGACGAGAGAAAAAAAGTGGATCATTTCAGAGTTTGAAATCTGAAGAAATCTGAGCGAAGGACAATTTCCTACCCTCAAACAAGTCTAACTCATTTCAGAACGGTAATAGGTGAGAAAGAAATTCTTGAATTGTGAGTGTCAGGAGTGTCTGAAGATATACTGGGACAAGCCTCATGTTTTAACTTCGCTTCGTTAAGGAGATATGACGATTCGAATATGCCTCTCATTACAGAAATCAAGCTGTGATTTTGAACAAGCTCTCCATTGACTTTCTATGGGGATTTTTGAGACTTTGTGTTGGTCTGAGGAGATTTGCCAAAATTCTATAAATCTCACAACAATGATGGTGACATTTTCTGAAAGCCAGCAAAAATACCTACGTTTTGATGTATAATTTGTGGAAGTTGAGTGAAAATTGAGCAAGTAGCAAGAAGTTGTTCGGACATGAAGAGAAGACTGCAAAACCTTCAGTGGCACACTGGAAGCCAAGTGCATAGCAACCATAACAACGCATGTATTTTGTGAAAAATCACAATTTTGCAACTCAAAACTTTAAGAGGCATAAAAAGTAAAACGGTAAAAGATTTGAAAAAGCTGATTTATTCCTGAATAGCCCAATAATTTGAGAACATTTTAAAGTTTGAATGGTTGTTCTACGTGAAAGTAGGAAAAAGTAGTTAAGTTTCAAAAACAAGCAAGTTTTAGCAGAATTGCGGAAGTTTCCCATTCATTTCAATGGGACAAATTAAAGGAAAAAAACGTAATATTTTAAAAAGTATAATAGTATAAAATACCAAAAGATATTGCCGGAAAGAGCAAAAATAGCAGAATAGTTTAAAATTTGAACGGTGAAAATCGGCTGAAAATTGTGGAAGTAGTTCAACGGCGAAAAGTGTACGGAAGCAACTAGAATAATAATAATAATAATAATAAAGAATAAAGAGAAACAGGAACTCAATAGTGTGGATGCCTCCAGCATCCACACAACTAGAAAAATTTGCATTTCCTGCGAAAATGCAGTGTGGATGCTGTAAAGCTGAAGCTGTCAGCTGAAACTAGCTGAAAAAGCTGAAAAGTTGCAGAAATTGTAAAACCTTTGCAAAAAATTGTAATAACTTTGCAGAAGCATAAGAACTTAGCAAAAATGTAATTACATAGCAGAACTGCAATAACGTAAAGAAAACATAATACTTGGCAGAAATACAATAACATAGCAGAACTTAGCAGCAGAAATTAGAATAAATATTGTAACTTAGCAGAAACAAGATAACTTTTCAGAAATACAGGATTTTAGCAACCATGGTACAAGATTACATAGATGCTTTATTTAAACAAAAATACCTAAACATTGCACAAATACTGTGATTTAGGACAAATACTACAACATAGCAGAAATGCTGTAATTCAGCAAATATACTATGCTATGACACAAATAGAAAGAATATGCTCAAATACTATGATTTTGCTCAAATAATATGATTAAGCAATAATACTAAGATTTAGCAGAAATACTGTATTTAGCACAAATACCGAAAAAGTAGCAGAAATACTATAATTTAGCATAATAGTAATAACTTGCACAATTACAAATATGGACATGGTAAATGGCCTGTATTTATATAAGCGCTTTTATAGTCCCTAAGGACCCCAAAGCGCTTTACATATCCAGTCATTCACCCATTCACACACTGGTGATGGCAAGCTACGTTGTAGCCACAGCCACCCTGGGCGCACTGACAGAGGCGAGGCTGCTGGACACTGGCGCCACTGGGCCCTCTGACCACCACCAGTAGGCACACAATAAGATACACCCATAAAAAGGCTCTCTCTCTCTCTCTCTCTCTCTCTCTCATACACACACACACACAGCAGAAATGCTATGACTTAGCACAATAGTAATAACTGAAATAGAAAAATTGGAAAAGCAAAATGAACAGCTGAAAAATGCTGAACATTCTAAGGCTCCCTCAAATGTAATTGTTGAATGAAAAAAAATCAGCAAAAAAAAAGTATAACAGTCACACAATCAAAAATATGGACACATATGGAAACACACAAGCACAGAGAGACACAGGATCAAATTCAGTCAACCAGTCTAAATATATTGAATTTAAATCATACAATAAGATGCTCCCATAAAAACGCTCTCGCCCTCTCTCTCTCTCTCTCTGTCACACACACACACACACACACACACACACACACTAGCAGCAGCAGCAGCCAAATAGCCTGGGAGCTGCTGAATTTGAATCCACCAATCAGAGAGGCTGTGTACTTTTTCCCGCCAAAACAGGTGCACCTGTTTTTTACACACACGCAGCACAGAGAGAGGATTTGTGCTGTCTATTTTTCATAGTGAGGATTCCCCTCAAACAAATGGCTATAATTTCCTAACCGTAGGGGCTAGAACAGTCATTCTTACACCGTTTTGTTCAGAAGAGATGGGGGATCTTAAAGTGTTGACAATTTATCATTAAAATCTGAATTATTGAAGATATTTGACTTCTAATGCACCATAACTGAGTAGAGGCAAAGCGAAAACTGCCTTGACTTGCCCTCAAACAATGCTTTCTAACTCTAAATCTATTTGGAGTATCGATATCATTCTTTCACCGTAAGAAACAGCAGGCTTTGGTGAACAGTCATGGAAATTTTCAGGTCTCTGTGGAAATCCATCAAAAGATATGACGAGAGAAAAAAAGTGCCTCATTTCCAGAGTTTGAAATCTGAAGAAATCTGAGCGAGGGATGAATTTCCTACCCTCAAACAAACCCAATTCATGGCCAAATGGTAATAGGTGAGAAAGAAATTCTTGAATTGTGAGCGTCAGGAGTTGTCTGAAGATATATTGGCACAAGCCTCATGTCTTAACTTTGCTGCGTTGAGATATGACGATTTGAAAATGCCTCTCATTAGAGAAATCCAGTGGTGATTTTGAACAAGCTCTCCATTGACTTTCTATGCAGTTTTCAGACTTTGTGTTGGTGTGAGGAGATTTGCCAAAATTCTATTATACAGAAATACTGTAATCAGCATATATACTGTAACATTTTAGAAATTCCTCCACTTAGTAGTAATACTATAACATAACACAAATGTTATGATAAGTTGAGCGGCTGGTACTCTGGTGCAGTCAGCACAATCTGGAGCTGAACACTCTTAAAACTGTAGAGATGACAGTGGACTTCAGGAGACATCCCTCAACTCTGCCCCCCCTCATCATATCAGACAGCCCTGTGTCGACTGTGGAGATCTTGAAGTTGCTGGGTACCACCATCTCCCAGGACCTGAAGTGGGAGACCAACATCAACTCCATCCTCAAAAAGACCCAGCAGAGGATGTACTTCCTGAGACAACTGGGAAGTACAGTCTTCCACAGGAGCTGCTGATCCAGTTCTACACTGCAGTCATTGAGTCTGTCCTGTGCTCCTCCATCACAGTCTGGTATGGTGCAGCCACTAAACAGGACAGGTGCAGACTGCAGCGGACTGTCTGGGCAGCAGAAAGGATCATCGGCGCCCCTGCCTCCATCCAGGATCTGTACCTCTCAAGAACCAGGAAACGGGCAGGAAAATCATCACAGACCCCTCACACCCTGGACACAGACTTTTTGATCTGCTGCCCTCTGGCAGACGGTACAAAGCCTGCAGACCAGGACCACCCGACACAGGAACAGTTTCTTTCCCTCACCATCTCCCTTCTAAACAGTTGAACTGTCACACTGCTCCCACTGCCAGACTGCAACTGCACCTTATGTTCATTCTGTAGTATTCATTCCACCACATTTCATTTCTGTATTTTTATGTATATAATGTTTAGATTAGTTATTTATAGTTGGTTTACACAGCTTTGTGTATGTATGTGTATGCATGTGCAATGTATATATAGATACGTGTGTGTGTGGGTGCGTGTGTGTGTGTGTGTGTGTGTGTGTGTGTGTGTGTGAGATTTACATTGCTGTGCTCGAGAGCCACCATCTACCGGAACCAAATTCCTTGTATTTGTCTGCACATATACTTGGCCAATAAACACGATTCTGATGATTTGGCACAAAAACCATGATTTGGCAAAATACTATGATTTAGCAGAAATACTATGATTGAGCAGAAGTACTAAGATGTAGTAAAAGTACTTTGATTTAAGAGAAATCAATTATGGAGGAGTAATACTTTAAAATGGGAGAAATATTGATACACACACACATTCACAGAGCCTAAAGGGAAGAGTATTTGTGCCATGGAGTGTTAAGAAGAATGTGAGGTCCATATTAGAAAAGCTGGTAAAAAGTTTTCAGAATTGTAATAAATGATGAATATGAATTAGTGGTCTGTGATAGTGTATTAATTTGTAGGGCAAAAAACATGCTGTCCAAGGTGGAGTTGAACCCACGACCTTTGGGTTGCAGACCTGTGTCATTACCAGCTGCGCCACTGGGAAAGACAGTGAGCTCTTGGGAAACAGGGTGATGAGCAGTCAGAATTAGATCGCGGTGAGAGGCAAAGAGCGCCGTTTTTTGGAGTTACAAAACGTCGTTTAACTCAAAAACTAGATGGACTAGAAGCATATTTCTTGTACTGGGTGAATCAGCGGACTTTGGTGTACTTTGACTGCGATTTTCATTGCTCTTTGTACATCCGTCGCTGAGATATGACGAGAGAAGAAACGGCAGACCTCAGATATTATTGGCTGGCTGGGAAGCTGGCAGAAATATATAGTAATGGTGTGATTAAGCATAAATACTACATTTAGCAGAAATACTGTATTAAGCCCAAATCCTATAAAAGCAGAAATACTATATTAAGCACATATGCTATAAAAAGCAGAAATACTATATTAAGCAATATAAATATCCTATAAAATGGTATAAAAAGCAAAAATACTGTAATATGATTTGGTAGAAAACTATAATTAATCAGAAATACTATATTGGGCAGAAATACTATATTTAGCACAAATCTTATAAAATAGCAGAAATAGTATGATTCAGCACAATAGTAATAACTTAAACAGAAAAATTGGAAAAGCAAAATGGACAGCTGAAAAATGCTGAACATGCTAAGGGTCCTTCAAATGTACTTGTTAAATGAAAAAAAAAAACTCAGCAAAAAAGTGTAACAGTCACACAATCACAAATATGGAAAGATATGGAAACACACATGCACAGAGAGACACACAGGATCAAATTCAGTCAACCAGTCTAAATATATTGAATTTAAATCATACAATAAGATGCTCCCATAAAAACTCTGTCTCGCCCTCTCTTTCTCTCTCTCTCACACACACACACACACACACACTCACACACACACACACACACAAAGATCCAATTCAGTCAACCAGTCTAAATATATTGATTTTGAATCTTACAATGAGATCATCCCATAAAAGGCTTTCTCTCTCTCTCTCTCTCTCTCTCTCTCTCTCTCACTCACACACACACACACACACAAGATCCAATTCAGTCAACCAGTCTAAATATATTGAATTTAAAGTTTTACAATGAGATAATCCCATAACAAGCCTTTCTCTTTCTCTCTCTCTCTCTCTCTCTCTCTCTCTCTGTCACACACACACACACACACACACTCACACACACACACACACACACACACACACACACACACACACACACACACAGGAGAGAGAAGTAAGTTTCTAGCTCAGTCAAGCAGCCTGGGAGCTGCTGAATTTGAATCCACCAATCAGAGAGCCTGTGCACTTTTTCCTGCCAAAACAGGTGCATGCAGCACAGAGAGACACAGGATTTTTGCAGTCTATTTCTCATAATGATGACTCCCTCAAACAAATGACCATAATTTCCTAACCGTAGGGGCTAGAACGGTCATTCTTACACCGTTTGTTCAGAAGAGATCGGGGAATCTTAAAGTGTTGACAATTTATCATTAAAATATGAATTATTAAAGATATTTGACTTCTAATGCACCATAACTGAGTAGAACAAAGCAAAAACTGCCTTGACTTGCCCTCAAACAACGCTTTCTAACTCTAAATCTATTTGGAGTATCGATATCATTTTTTCACCGTAAGAGACAGCAGGCTTTGGTGAACAGTCATGGAAATTTTCAGGTCTCTGTGGAAATCCATCAAAAGATATGACGAGAGAAAAAAGTGGATCATTTCCAGAGTTTGAAATCTGAAGAAATCTGAGCGAAGGACGAATTTCCTACCTCAAACAAGTCTAACTCATTTCAGAACGGTAATAGGTGAGAAAGAAATTCTTGAATTGTGAGCATCAGGAGTGTCTGAAGATATACTGGGACAAGCCTCATGTTTTAACGTCGCTTTGTTGAGGAGATATGGCGATTCAATATGCCTCTCATTACAGAAATCAAGCGGTGATTTTGAACAAACTCTCCATTGACTTTCTATGGAGAGTTTTCCGACTTTGTGTTGGTCTGAGGAGATTTGCCAAAATTCTATAAATCTCACAACAATGATGGTGACATTTTCTGAAAGCCAGCAAAAATACCTACGTTTTGATGTATAAATTGTGGAAGTTGAGTGAAAATTGAGCAAGTAGCAAGAAGTTGTTCGAAATGAAGAGAAGACTGCATGAAACCTACAGTGGCACACTGGAAACCAAGTGCATAGCAACCATAACAACACATGTATTTTGTGAAAATCACAAAGATGAAACTCAAAACTTGAAGAGGGATAAGATGAAAATGGTAACAGATATGAAAAAGCTGAATCAGACATGAATAGCCCAATAATTTGTGAACATTTTAAAGTTTGAATGGTTATTCTAGGCGAAAGTATGAGGAAGTAGTTCAGTTTCAAAAACAAGTAAGTTTTAACAGAATTGCAGAAGTTTCCCATTCATTTCAATGGGACAAATTAAAGGAAAAAGCTTAATATTTTAAAAGTATAATAGTATAAAATACCAAAAGATATAGCCGGAAAGGGAAAAATTAGCAGAATAGTTTAAAATTTGAACGGTGAAAATCGGCTGAAAATTGTGGAAGTAGATCCACAGCGAAAACGTGCGAAACACCCGGAATAATAATAAAGATAAAGAATAAAGAGAAACAGGAACTCAATAGTGTGGATGCTTAACCAGCATCCACACAATAACTAGAAAAATTTGCATTTCCTGCGAAAATGCAGTGTGGATGCTGGAACGCTGAAGCTGTCAGCTGAAACTAGCTGAAAAAGCTGAAAAGTTGCAGAAATTGTAAAAACTTTGCAGAAGCAAAGGAACGTTGCTAAAATGTAGTAACTTAGCAGAACTGCAATATCTTAGAGGAAACATAATACTTGGCAGAAATACAATAACATAGCAGAACTTAGCAGAAATATTGTAACTTACCAGAAACACGATAACTTCCCAAAAATACAAGAATTTCGGAGAAATAGTTTGAGATAACAGAAAGAATATATTTAGCCAAACATTCTTAAACATTACAGAAATACTACTCTATAGCAGAAATGATATATTTAGAAAGAAAAATATAATATAGTAGAAATACTATGATTTAGCAGAAATCCTACAATATAGCTCAATAACAATGATTTAGAACAGATACTATGATTGAGCAGAATAGTAATAAATTAAGTGAAAATATTGGAAAGGTAAAATGACAAGCTGAATAAAAAGGGAACATGGTTAAGTTTGCTCAAAACTAATTTTTGTTCACCTGTGAAAAATAAAATAAAAATACATTTAGAAATACAAATAAGAACAGCCAACAGATACACAAAAATTAAATATGGATACACAAATCAACAAATACACACAAAATCAAATATGGATACACAAATGTACAGAGAGAGACACACACACAGGGTCTATGCCAGTCAACCAGTCTGAATATATTATATTTTTATCCAACAATGAGATGCTGCCCTAAAAGGGCTTTGTGTGTGTCTTCTTTCTCTCTCTCTCTCTCTCTCTCACACACACACACACACACACAC
This sequence comes from Oreochromis aureus, assembly GCF_013358895.1. NCBI lineage: Eukaryota > Metazoa > Chordata > Actinopteri > Cichliformes > Cichlidae > Oreochromis > Oreochromis aureus. Next base: position 95,502 of record NW_024108932.1, on the reverse strand, counting down.
ACACACACACACACACACAAACACAACACTCACACTCACACACACACACTCACACACACACACACACACATAGCATCAGCAAGTGAACAGGGGCTGTTAACAGCATGTTTCTAGGTCAGTCAAACAGCTGTGAGATTCTCAATTTGAATCCACCAATCAGAGGGCTGTGTGCTTTTTTCCTGCCAAAACTGGTGCACCAAGTGCAGGCTTTTACAGCACAGAGAGAGACAGGATTTTTGCAGTCTATTTCTCATAGTGAGGTCTCCCCTCAAACAAACAGCCATAAATTCCTAACCGTAGGGGCTAAAACAGTCATTCTTAGACCGTTGTGTTCAGAAGACATGGGAGAATCTTGAAATGTTGACCATTTAAAATAAAAAATATGAAATATCATAGATATATGACATAGATGATTGGTTGTCTTAGAAGCCATGATTGCCCCAATATGCAAATTTGAATGTGCAAGGCCTAAGATATGATTGGCTGGCTGGGAAGCCATGAA